>NC_056731.1:48510708-48613208 GCF_019279795.1 Protopterus annectens | reverse complement strand
TTAGGTATGACACCCTATGAAGGAATTGTTTCACCAACAATTAGCATCCAAACAGAACCAGGGAGACAGAAGTGTGTGTGTGTGTGTGTGTGTGTGTGTGTGTGTGTGTGTGTGTGTGTGTGTGTGTGTGTGTGTGTGTGTGTGTGTGTGAGAGACATCACAGGGCCTATTAAGAGGCAGCTATCATCTCATCTATATTACAATAAATTACAAACAGAAAAAAACTGTTGCTAACAGCATTCTTAGGTTCAAGGATTAGTACTAGACTAACTGTCCTTGTGGGTCATTTTAAGCCTAGTCAATTAACCCATGTGAGAATCAAACCCTGTATTTTGTGTCTGTAAGGCAAATATCTTAACCATTATGCCAACCTCCCACTTTGGAGACACTAATAATGTTAAGTTATGAAATGTTTTAGGATAGTCAAGAACATAGGGTAATGAAGTGAAATATCAGTTTGGAATTAATAATGAGAAGATAATAAAAGTTGCAAAACTCTGTACAAGTGTGGTAAAAACAAAAACAAAGTGAATAACATTAATCTGGCACACAAGGATGGTCATTTGTGCTATTTTTTAGACAAAAGAGTCATTAGAGAATACAATGCAGCTAAGTAGAAAGGTAAAGTGTACTGCAAGAGAAAACTGGAACTTCAAAACTCAGAGAGCATAACAAAACTATGCTAAGGACAGGAAAGAAAATAAAAGTGTCATGAATTTACACTGTCCTGCAAGCAGGATGACTGCAAAGCAAAAAAGATTTAATGAAGAAAAGCAGAGTACATGAATAAGATTAGATAGAAAAAACTGCACCGCTGAACAGCTTCTGTGTTCAGTAATTCTCTGTGTTAGACACTTACCAGTTGCCTGTTTGCATCATCTCTAAGCAAGGGGCTGGAGATTGATGGAGATCATTTTTATCTAGAAAGGATGTTAAAGCAAGAGAAGGAGAGAGAGTTTTAGAGAAGATACATGTGTTAAGGAACCCATCTGGGGCAGTAGCTTGTATTGTGAGAAAAGAGTCTTGATAAGAGCTTCACAGCCTACTAGATATGCTGCCTTTGTGCACTTAAGTTAAAACCTCAGAAGTTCTCCATGGTTTAACCTTTAATTATGATATGTGCTGGAAGGTTGCTCACCTGAGCCTGGAAATCAAATAAGTTCAGCAGGGTAATTTGCTCCATAGAAATGAAAAGAAAAGGGGCTGTACAACACAGAAATACCCGTGTGTGTGTGTGTAAAACAAATGCATGAAAACCACTTGCCCTGCAGAGACAGTAAACTGAAAGTTTAAAAGCTAATGTATATTCCACTTGATATCATGACACACTGCATTGCAAGATCGTTTTATACAGTACTGCATCAGTGTATTTTCATACTACATTTGGACATGTCCTTTTAAAACATTTCTTGTATTACAACTCTTATTTTAAGAATTTATACTAAATCCTTTATTTTCTGTTGAGTAAACTTTCATATAGGTATCTATGATGTACATTATCATAATCCAGTGTTGCCTGTTCATGGCTCAAGTATTTAGAGCCCTAGCTGACTCCATTTTATCTTTTTCGTTATTCTTGTGAACTCTGGCATTAATCACATTGCACTGGAAAACAGGCAGTAAGAATGCTGACTAAAGGTTAGACAGAATCAAATCACACTGTTGGATTCAGTCTGAAAACAAACTTCAGGACTACATACCAACGTGTACTTAGTATGCTCATGTGTAAGGGGGGGGGGGGTCGGCTATGTTCTTCTAAAGTGCTGTGGCCTATGGTGTACTTGGGGCCATTTCTTTCACCGTTTTGGTGACCGCCACAAAAGTCTACTGATTAGTTGTAAAATATAATCTTCTGATGTTGGCTGAGTCCTGTTTTTTAAACACTTGGTATTTTGCCTTTTACATCAAGCAATATCCCAGAGGTTGGTTAATTTGTGGATCCTTTACCTGATTTTTGTGGACTTTCTTTTAAAATGCATTGTAGTTTGAAAAATGCCGTGAAACTGTTACAGATTTTAAATAGCATCTTCACAGATTCAGAATGGTATACAGTAACACTAAATATGAGGTTCTTACAATACTAATATAAGTGAAAAAATGTAGGGAACAAAATTCAGGTTAAACAATACCCAAGAACTTGAAGTTAAGTAGTACGATAGTAAGACTGTCTGCTATAATTAGATGAGTAACCTGTAATCTTTCCAGTTATGAGAAAGAAACATATCTACATGTTTGTAGTATGACACTGAGAGCTGGGCAGGCCCTTACCTACTGCTAACTATTTTTGGAACAATAAAAGCTGCTTTACAGTACTTTCTATTATTGGTATCTTTGGGGACATAATTTTGATGATTTCATATATGATGAGATAAAGAAAGAAGACTATTTATTTGTGGAACAGCCAAACAAAACGACTAATTAGAATTTCATGCTAAAGTAAGATCAGCTTCTAATTTAGATGTAATAACTGTTAAAGATCATGGTGGTTCATTGTTACTTTGCAGTCCTGAACTGGATTAAGTGGGTAATGTGGGTAATCACAGAACAAATGAATAAATGAGTTGGTCAAAAAAATACAATACTGCAGGCTGTTTGTGCCACATTCCTCACATAACAGAACTACCCTCTAAGCTGTAGCTTATGTGACTAAAAGAGTATGCTCATATGACAGAGACTATAAGTTATAAGCAGATTAAATGCCTAAATGAATTCTTATATAGAACTACACTACAAAAACACTGAAAATTTAAGATGGCCATTATAAAGCATTCAGATATCAGATCTGTTGTAAAGCAAAAGAAAGGTAAACAGCCCTGGGCAGAATAGTTTTTCAAGAGCAAGAAACATCTGAAAACATTCAGCTCAAGTGTTGATGACTGCAAAAATAAAGAAAATAAAGGAGTGACATGTTTGTTTTCATGTGTACTTCTGAAATCACCACGTGAGGCATAATCAGCAGCATTAACATTTCATCAGCCAAGGACCCATAGGTGACACTTTGAAAGCCTAGGACATGAGATGGCCAGGTTATAATTATTTACTGAAAGTTCCTTGGAAAATAGTGAAAACACAGAAATTATCACAGTTCTGCATTTATGAAAAAAAGAAAGGCATTCAAATAAAAAAATTAACTTCTACAGTCCTTTTTATAATTCTGTACTGTTGTGCATTTCTGCATTTGAGAGTGCAAAACAAGTAAAACAGCAGTTTAAATTTAGGATATACAGATAATTTGTCACCTATTTACATCTTTTTGGTAACTCTGAATGCCTGTGTTCAAAGGAGTCCTAGGACAGAAGCTCCCCAGTAAACATAACAGAATATGAAGTTACACAGTACTGAAAAAAATGCACAGTTACATTGTATGTACAGATGCTACATGTAGTCAAGTAATGCACTTTTAAAATGTCATATGCTACACATGTTCAGATGAGTTTTAACATGTCATAAGTCTCATGTGTTTGAGTGATACAACTTTAGCATGCGTCACAGGTGTGACATACAGTGTTAATAGCACAGTTAACAAGCCAAAAGATTTAAGAGGATGCATTGATGCATGCAAATAGAACTGCTTGATAGGGTTCCAAGATGGTGGTCGTCTAGTTGACACCTTTCACACGAAGCTCCTCACAAATCAGCTAAAAAACGACAATTTAAACAACTTTCAGTGTGGTGTTCTCACAGGATTTGGTCTAGTAAATAACTGTGTATCTGGTTATTAAGAAAACATCGTTCTTCTTTCAAAAAATCCAGTCAAATCTCTTTTGTGGAAAAAATTAAACTTCTCTCAGCCTGTGTAGCCTGGGCCACATGCATCCAAGGGGTTTGTAGCTTTGACTGTATCCTACTGGAGTACTCTCATCTAAGGCATGGCTGGTAACTCTGACACCATGGAAACACAAACTACCAAAGCCAAATTCTCTTCATTATCATCTCCGGAGAAAGATACAAGTTCTAAAAGACTCAGAACCAATAAACAAGTAAGTGACACTCCAAAAACAAATGCTAAAGAAAAAACTGACTCATATTTCCATATGGAAGACTTAAAAATGGCTTTACAACCAATTCATTCAGCCATACAAGGTTTTTCTACTCATCTTACAGACTTTGGCAAAACATTAAAACAAATAACAGATAGGATGGACACACTTGAAGGTAAAAATCATACTATGGAAATCCAAATAGATTCAATAAATAAAGACTTGTGTGCTAAAGATTCACTGCTTACTGAAATACAAGATAAACGCCTGGACTTGGAAGCGAGAAGCCGTCGCAACAATATATTAATAAGAGGTTTGCCAGAATCATACGATAACCAAGATTTACTTAAAATCACAAAACAGATTTTTTCAGCACTTCTCACTTTAGACAGCGACTCTGAAAACCTAGTAGTAGAAAGAGCACACAGAGCCATACGTTCTCGTCAAGTAACCACTGTACCCCGACTGATCTACACCAAGATTTTGGACTTTCAAGATGCCCAGAAGATTTTGGTTACAGCTCGTAAACACAGACAGTTTGTATGGAATAATCACAAACTCACTTTCTCACAGGATTTACCTCATCAAATTAAGTTAAACAGACAGAAGCTGTCTCCTTACTGTGCTGACCTAATCAAACGTGGTATAAAATTTCAGATGCGATACCCAAATGCATTAACATTTACTTATAAAGACAAGAGACAGTCAGTGAATACCGTGCAAGAAGCGCAAGACACTTTTCTAAAGCTTTTTAAAGTAGTGCCCACCACAACATGAGAAGCTTAACAAGAACTGGCCAATCTCTGGTGGCTTATAAGTCATTGTGCTAATCTAGTTTTATTCATATGTTGTGCATTTGTTATGCCGCTTTTACACTGAATTGTGAAGTACTAAACTGTGTTGAGATGTCAGTCTTGGCTAGCTATCTTTCATGTTTTGCATCCATTCTACATTTAAAACTTGTGCTTTATGCCAATAGGAACTTTTGTTCGAAGACAATTGTAGTAACTGTATCACATCGATCTATCTTTATGAAGGCACGCTCACCTAACATAGACTGTAGCTATGTATATAGCTTATTGTCTTCGACTTACATGGTAGCTGGATGAGACTTTTCTCTGTATTGTAATCCTGCTTACCCTTTAGTTTCATTTTGTATATTGGAATGCCACAATTGGTTTCTTCTGTGATCGTCGCTGAGACCCATAGAGATGACGTTGCCTCTTCAGTCATGCAGAGCACTTTTTTCTATATTCTGGTAAACCTTCGGTTTGACGTGCCTGTCGTGCCTAACACGAACATTAAGACACACTCAAGGTGTAGCTTTCAAAAGAGAAAAGTTGCTAAGAACCATTTATATTCCATTTATACATTGCTTTTTTCTTTTCTCTATGTTAGAATGTTGCTTTTAATTTGACTTTCATCAGCTACATTAACTTTGTTCAATTATACTTAGTAGAATATTGCATAGTTTGTGTCTGTTTATGCAAAAACAGTGTCGCAGGAATAACTTTCAATGTTAGTTGTGAGGTATGTGTTTGTGCAGTATGTACGGTATCAAAGCAGATAGCTTCACTATCTCACAGCACTTTATTCTCCACTTTGATTCTCAACAAAATCCTCATGTCCTCCCTACATATGTGTATGTGGGGGGTGATTGGATACCATAGTTTCCGTTCCAGTCCTAAAATACTGTTGTAGGTGAATTGGAAATTCATCATGTTGCCTGCAAGTACACAAGTACATATGTGCACCATGTGATGGATTAGCATCCTATCCTGATTTTATTTTCTCCATCTTGCACCTAATGAGTGCTAGGATGTCTTCTAGTTGCCCTGCATTTCTGCATTAGATTACATAGATAATTGGAAAATGAATGCAAGAATTTGTGAAGCTTGTAAGCGAATGAAATATGATATTTAGGGAATAATAAGATTGTGTGTAGAATTGTCTTAACTAAACACTTCTTAAGTCATATAAACAGTCGTCATTTATATTTATATATGTAGTATGACAGCTACATAAACAGGTGATAAATGGGTACTAATAAAAGTTGAGTTTAATATCCCAGAGTCACAAATAGGTTCATATCCCTATCAACACCTATCATATACACATTACATCTAGCGGATACCACAAACTTGTCAATACATTTAATTTTATTTTAAACACTACAGTGAGAAGGAGAGTTGGTGTGGTGAGGTTTTACTATGACGGACATTTTGTTTTCCATGTTTTTGTATATATGTATAGTTATGTTTAAAGATATAATAGTCCTTTTCAGGACTCTTTATAGAACTACTTCAGTTATGATATCTATTATGTTAACCAAAGTTAACTTTATTATTTGTGATGATTCATATGTTCCTTCTTTTATTGTAGATGGGTGGGTAGGCACCGGGTTAGTATGGAGGGAACTGGTTTTGATTTTGGAACTTTTGAAAGGCAGTAACATACAATATAATTTATACACTGAGACTAGGTTCAATATTTTCTATTTTTTTAGGATTTTACTAAGTAAAGTATTTAAGATTTTACTGAGTAAACACTTAAGTAGATACATAGACTTAAAGCAACTAATGTAATGTCTTTATATATTGATTCTTGGAATGTCAGAGGGTTACAGAACAAAACTAAGAGATCTCTACTGTTTCATTTAGTGTTCAAATCACAGGCCAGTATTTGTTTTCTGCAGGAAACACACATGCATAGAGATGACTGGAAAAAAGAAAACAATAAGAAATGGGTTAAAATGATAATTGCAGCCAGGGATTGCTCTAATTCAAGAGGTGTGGCAATTTTAGTCAAAAACAATTTCCTAGGTAATATTACAAACATAAATTATGACGCAGATGGTAGATGGTGTTATTTCTCTTCTTATTTTTCTAACATTGATAAACCACTCTTGTTTTTTAATTTATATGGTCCTTGTGACCATCAACATATTTTCTTTACTCAGATATGTAATATTCTTTCATCTTTCAAGGATCATTATATTATTATGGGTGGGGATTGGAATGCCGTTATTAATCCTGATATTGATCGTACTAGTAGATCAATTTCATATAATCACCAAGCATCTATTGCCCTAGAAGAATTAATGTTAGACCTCAACCTTATAGATCCCATTACCCTCAATGTACATACTGACAGGAAAGATAGATATACATATTATTCTAAATGTTATAATGCATGGTCAAGACTAGATTTTTTTCTTGTTTCTGTTTTTCTTATGCATCAAAAAATTGAATACTTCATGGAGCCTAGATTTTTATCTGATCATTCAAGGATATCACTTAAGATTAGCTTTGATATAACGAGGCCACGCATATATACACAAAATAGATGGACATTTAACAACAACCTTCTCTTGAATAGGAATATCCATGTTATAATTACTGAGATTATACAAGAAATGTTTTCCAATCTTGATACATCAGACATTCCATATGATGTTCAATGGGCTGCTTGTAAGGCAAACCTTAGAGGAGAGTTAATTAGCAAGGCTTCTTATCTTAAAAAACAGTATAGAAATAAAGAATCCTCGTTAAAACTAAAAATCCAAACTTTAGAAAACCAGCACAGATTGAATCCTGATTCTTCTATATATCTACAAATTTGTGAATTCCAAAAAGAACGTTTACTACTACACCAACATAATCTCTCTATAATAGAACAAAGGCTCTTAGCTACTTATTCTGAATGGGCTCAAGTCCCCTCTAAAGTTCTCACCAGAATAATTAAAAATAATCAGTCCTTACCTAGAATAGCACCCATACACTATAACAACAAGATATATAATACGGACTTAGAAATTATGCATCTTTTCACTACCTTGTTTTCAGATGTATACTCTAAAGAGCCTGACCCTATGACTACACAGCATATTGAAAGTTTTATATCTTCCATTAAATTCCCACTACTGAATGATCAACAAAGGAAAACACTATCGGCCCCTTTGAGATCTCAAGAAATTTCAGAAGCCATTGACAAGATTAAAACTAATAAATCCCCAGGTCCGGATGGATTTACACCAGAATTTTATAAGACTCACAAGTCAATTCTTGTACCTTTTCTTCTTAAAGGTTTTAACTACATAAAAATAAATGGTATATCAGATTTACATTGGAATGTCTCAAAAACCATATTAATTCTAAAAAATAATAAAGACAAAACAGATCCTAATAATTATAGACCTATCTCCTTAATTAATATTGACATTAAAATTTTAGCCTCGTTATTAGCTGAGAGATTGAAAAATGTTCTAACATCATTAATTTCCCCAGATCAATCAGGCTTTATGTCCCACAGGCATGTATGGGACAACACTTTATCTCTAGATGCCTTTATACACTTCGCAAAAAAAAGATAGAAATCCTATATATGCACTGATCCTTGACGCTTCGAAAGCTTTTGACAGAGTAAATTGGGACTTTCTTTTTCGTACTATGTCTTGCTTTAAAATACCTAATACTTTTATTGATTTTATTAAAGTTTTATATAAGGATTCTTCCACCTTTCTTCATATCAATAGAAATGCCTCTAAGATTATACAAATCACTAATGGTACGAGAAAGGGATGCCCATTATCTCCTTTTCTTTTTAATCTATACTTGGAGCCAATGTTATTATATATAACACAAAACACTTTTCACAAGATTCCCAAAATTTTAAATACTGAGGTGCCTTTTTCTGCATTTGTGGATGACTTGGTGATATACCTCCAAACACCTAGTACAGACTTTGTGAAAATAATCAATATTATTAATAAATTTTCACAGGCCTCTGATTATCAGGTGAACTCTCATAAAACTTTCATCTTTCCTATAAATCCATCTGCCCATAAACCTCACATATTTTCAGATTCCCCTTTTTCTTTCACCTATGCAATTAAATACCTAGGTACTCAAATTGAGCATAATGGTCTTTCTACATTTCAAAATAATATTCACAGAGTAGGGTCATTAATAGTTTTAGATTTACATAGATGGGAATTACTTAATATATCACTCTTATCCAAAGCAGCGATAGTCAAAATGAATATACTCCCTAGACTCGTATTTCAATTTAATGCCATAGACCAGATTATTCCTAAATCTTTCTTTACAAAAGTCAATAAGGAATTAGCTAGATTTATCTGGTCTCCTAAGTCAGTCAGAATATCATATCTTAAATTAACGTGTCCTAAAAATAAAGGAGGTCTAGGTCTTCCGAACTTTTACATGTATTATTTAATTATTTCGGCTAACAAACTACTCACCATTGTGAACTTGAAAACTGATAGGTATAGGCAGTACCCCATTTGGACCAAATTATGGCATCAATACATTTCAAGTAAAAATATTAACCCGATTGCTCTTCCTTTCCTTTCTAAGGAAGCTGCTAACATTCTGAAAATTTCCAAACCCTTAAAACAAAAGATCAATTATTTTCAAGAATTAATAAAACTCATTAATCTAGATAGCATTTTTCAACTAACACAACCTTTACACTTAAATCCTAATATCCAGTTTAATAATGTACCTTTTAATCTTTCTAAATTTCCACTTATTCAAAGTTTCACTGTGTGGGACTTGCTACAATATAACGATTTATCTCTCACTAACCTACGCATAAAGCTGAAAGCAAATATTAATTACATTACTATACTACTTCAATTGAGAGATAGCATCATTGTGAAATTTGCTCACATTAAAGTAAATATAAATGATTTTACAAATCTTACCACTGTTATACAAGCTCTAACATTACCACAGAAGATGTTATCTAAATCTTATAATCTGGTTAATCAGATAATACATAATAATAGTTGTCTATTTTCTGATTATTGGGATAAACAGAATGTCCATTTGTCTTTAACTCAGAAACTTTCAGCCATCAAGGATACTTTAGACTATTCCCCATTCAAGAAGCTTTTTTTATACCCAGTTAATGATATTTAATAATGCATATCATACTCCTTCCAAACTTAACAGGTTTGACTCCAGAATTCCCTCCTCATGTTCTTGCTGTTCTTCTTTTAATGCTGATCTCTTACATATTTTGTGGTCCTGTCAGCACTCACATAAACTTTGGACCTCCCTTAAAATCAAATTACAAAAAATGGGATACCAAAAATCCACACTATCCTGGGAATTAGCGATTCTTCATATTCCTATTATTCATCTATCAAAATTTGATACACATGTGTTAGTTTATATTTGTTCACTCATTAAGTTTTATATTACTAAAAATTGGTTAGACCGCACCAAACTAAATTTTAATAACTTTAGAACCTTAGCCTACTCTTATATTTCAGCTAAAAAATTACTGGTGAAGAGTCCAAAGAAGTTAGCTCTTAACAATAAAGTCTTAGAAAAGGTATTACACATCTTGGATAGTGTTTAATAATCTCTGTCATTTTTTTTTATAGTTTTATTAACCTAGCTCTCTCTCACTTACATTTACATGCATACTCCTTTATATACAGGCTTATATACTTTGTTGCCTCTGGTTTAACATATTCATACTTTGTATATAGTTATGTTATAGTTGTCCTGTTTGGAGTTCTTGCATTTACATTGTTATAGTCTTGCATTTATACTTGAACTCCCATGCTCTTATATCCAATGTTCATTTTGGTTATTGTGTTCTTGTTGTATTGTAAATATGCATATATTAATAATTCAATAAAAAGTTTTTTGAAAAAAAAAGAACTGCTTGACATGGTTACACAGTTAAAAAAGAAAATCATAGTGAATCAGGTGTGACAGCAGTAGTAAATAACCAAAGTAACCTAGTGAAAGTGAGGCCAAGAAACCTGTTTCATAATATATCATAGATTCTGATCACATCTTGCAACCTGTAGATATCAAAAACAGGAAAAGAGGCCGAACCAAAGCAGACTAGAGGTAGAAAGTACAGTTGTGTACACTTACCATAAATGTAGATGTTCGAGTGTTTTCACTGTTGCAGTCATTACAATTGAGTAATCCTGCTAGCAGGTTGCCCTCAGCCGGCCTGCATTCCAAAGTCTTGGGTCTTGCGTCGGCTGCTGTCACCCCTTCCCTGACGTCAGGTCATCAGGGGTATAAAATAAGCAGCCGACGCCATTTTCTTCAGTTTTTCTTGCCCCAGAAAGTCAGGTGCCCCCAAAAAAGGGTAGCCAAAGTATATATATATATATATATATATATATATATATATTTCAGAAATACACCAATGTAAATTTTACCTTCATCTAAAAACAAATACATCACATAGGTAGTATAAATCAGAGAAGGAAAGATAAGATCCAAAAGAAAAAAGGGGGAAGGCGGGTGGGTAACCTGGACTGCAACAGTGAATACACTCGAACATCTACATTTATGGTAAGTGTACACAACTGTACTATGTTCTTCGTGTTTCACTGTTGCAGTCATTACAATTGGGTAGAATCCCAAAGCTATGGTTGGGAGACAGGATCTAGACAGCAGTAGGAGTGGCTATGAGGCCCTGCAGAACTGCAGTGGCAAAGCCTGCCCTGGATTTAGAGTAGAGTGGCAGACGATAATGCTTTGTAAAGGTGTGCACTGAACTCCAAGTAGCCGCCTCTAAAATGTTTCTGGTTGGTACTCCCCTGAGAAAGGCTGCTGAGGTGGCTGCAGCTCTGGTGGAATGAGCTCTAATGCCCTTAGGCACTGGCTTGCCATGGTGTAAGTAGCAGAAATGAATGCAGTGGCCTAACCACTTAGAAACAGTCTGCTTTGAGATAATCTTTCCTTGTGATCCTGCAGCATATGCCACTAGTAATTGCTCTGTCTTCCTGAAAGCTTTGGTTCTGTCCAAGTAGAATCTAAGTTGTCTGTGTACGTCCAAAGAATGCAGAATTCTCTCCCCCTTGTTCTGTGGATTTGGGTAAAAGGTTGGCAGATGTATGGCTTGGTTAAGAGCCACACTGGACACTACTTTATGCATAAATGTTGGGTTTGTCCTCAGGGAGACCCTGTCTGGATGAAAAATGATGAAAGGTTCCACAGCCATGAGCGCCTGTAGCTCTGAAACTCGTCTTGCAGAAGTAATTGCTAAGAGCAGAGCTGTTTTCCATGATAGAAACTTCATATCAGCAGTAGCAGCTGACTCAAAAGGAGGCAGGGTGAGCTTTTCCAAGACATAGTTGAGGTCCGATGCAGGTATTGGTAGATTCCTTGGGGGCCTTAAAATTTTGGCTCCTCTGAGGTACTGCCTTAATGAAGGGTGAGAAAAAAGTGGTGGCTCTGTATTGTAATGAGCCAAAATGTTAGAGGCATGAATTTTAATTGTTGAAAAAGATAGGCCGTTGTCCAGCATCTCCATTAAGTATTGGAACATCTGAGGAATATTTGGTACCATTGTATCAGTTCCTTGTGCCTGGTTCCAGGCACAGAATCTCTTCCATTTTCCCGCATAAGACTTTCTCGTACTAGGCTTTCTGGCTTCCAGAATCACATCCATCACAGCTTTACTGAGAGGTGTTTTTTGTATGATTACATTATCCGCCATGCTGCCAAGTTTAATGTCTTGAGGTGGCTGTGCATGACCTGATTGTTTTGCTGGGATAGTAGTTGCAGGCAGGGAATGAAAGTAATAACTGTTTCCAGGCTTTGACAATGTTGAGTTCAAACACTTTCTAGATACCATTGAAGTTTCCTCATATGCAGTCTTGCATATGGAATTAGTAGGATGCAGGATGCCATGAAGCCCAAAGCCTGCAAAATTTTTCTTGCAGATAACTGGGTCTTTGTTGCCAACATTTTGAAATAGGTAGTCAGTTGCCTTTGTTTGTCTGGCATGAGATAAGCCATCTGGGCAGTTGTATTCAAGCTTGCACCCAGGAATATTATCACCAGATGTTGAAGAAGAATGTCCTTGTTCTCTGCTTGAATGAGACAGTCGTCCAAGTAAGGATATATTTGTATTCCTCTTTGTCTGCAGAATGCAATTACTGGTGCCAGGCACTTTGTAAAGACCCTGGGTGCAGTAGATAAGCCAAAGGGCAGTGCAGAGAATTGGTAATGCATTGAACCAGCCTTGAATCTTAGGTATCTTCTGCATGCTTGTCTGATTGGAACATGCAGGTATGCCTCTTTTAGGTCTAAAGTCACAAGCCAAGCATTCTTGCCTAGCATGGGCAGAAGCTGCTGCAAAGTCAACATTTTGAATTTTGGAATATCCAGGAAAGTGTTCAGAATAGATAGGTCCAGTATCGGCCTCCAGGCCTTGTCCTTTCTGGGTACCAGGAACAGTCTTGAGTAAAATCCTTGTCCCTGCTCTTGGTCTGGTACTTGTTGAATGGCCCCCATGTCCATGAGGGATGAGACTTGTTTTTGTGCCTCTGCCAACTGATTTTTTGGCAGATTTGGCCAGCCATTTGCCTTTGGTAGAGTATGGAAATAGAATTTGTAGCCTTGTGACACTATGTTTAGAACCTACTTGTCCTGGGTTATGATGTGCCAATTTTGAACAAAAAGTGCTAATTTTCCCCCAAGAGTGCTGCCAGAAGATAAGTGCTTTGTGCAGGCAGGGGGAAGTCATTGGGAATGTTTTCTGTAAGTTTGTGATCTATCTTCTCCAGCTTTGGAGGTAGAAGCACCCCATTGCTTGGGCCTATAAGAACCTTGCGCCTGGGGTCTGCCCCTAGGGCATCTGGATCTGCCCCTTTGAGGTCTGTCTGACACAGGAAAGGACCATTTTTTTGTAGGCCAGTGTTTACTAAACCTAGGTGGCTGTACTTGTAAAAATTCTTTGACAGTTTGCATATATTTAGCTTTGTCCTCCATTTTCTTTAAAACTTCTTCTGCCTTAACACCAAACAAAGTATCATGCTATAAAGGTTCATCTAGCAATTTAAGTTTAACATGATCAGGCAAATTTTGTTCCTTTAACCAAGCATGCCTCCTAATTACAGAACCCGTAATTGCGGCCCTGCAGGAGGCCTCCAAAGAATCAAAACCACATTGCAAAGTATGTTTTCCAACTTGTTCTGCTGCATACAATAAATCCTGCATTTCCTTGTTTTCTGCACATTCTGAATTTAACAACATTTTCTGTTTAAGCAAGCCCATGACATGTTGCTGATACTTAAGCATATGAAATTGACAGTTTAAGGCCCTTATAGCCAAAGTTGCAGATGTGTAAACCTTTTTTTCTCATCTATCCAGTGCCCTTGAATCTTTTGTCAGAGGGGATAGGGTTTTTTTTTTGCAGTGGAAGCCTTAACTCCTTTGGACCCTGTGAAATAGTTACTGGGTCAGCAGCAGGGTTTTTAAAAAGAAATTTGTGTGAGTCAGGAACTCTGTAATATCTGTCAGGCTTAACAGGAGCTGGGGGTAAGGAGTCAGGGGTCAGACTGGACTCTGAAAACACATCATCTACAATGTCTAACACAGGTGGAATGGCTAGAGGCCTGTTCTGAGGTAGTAAAAGAAAATCCCTGAACCTCTTTTTAGATTCTGAAAAATCTTGGCTCTCCCAGTGGAAATGCTCCCTCATGGTATGTAAGGTTTCCCCAAAGGAATAGTCCTCAGGAGGAGATGCTGAAGGAATAGATTCTTCAGCATCAGAATCCTCATGGGGGGGAACAGAATATTCCTGATCAGAAGGGGAATCAGAAGAAATAGAAACCTGATCTGAAGATTCATAGTCAGTGTCTTGACTAGGCCTCTTATCAGGAGGGGAATGGGAACCCCTGATCAAGGTAATCAAGTCTTCGGCCATTTTGAGCATCTGTTTTTTGGGCATGGAGGCCTGTCCACGTGGCTCTTGAGTTTGTTTCCTTGCCTTAGAAGGTGCTTTAGTCTTTGCTTTTGAAGCTGAAGTCATTTTAATATAAAGATGTTTAGGTCTGAATCCACTCTCAGAAGCCGGTACCTGCTCAGCGGCTCCGGACCCATCTGAGGAATTAGTGTCCAAGGCTCCAATACCTTGAGTATCCAGCGGCATGGCCGACTCCACGTGGATTTCGGTAGTGGCCTGCAACTCTAAAGTAGTGGGCGTCAGGGGCTGCGACTTAGGACTGCCGAACCAGCGACTGGCTTAGGAGAAGTTTCGTCATCGGTTTTGGGCCTCGGTTGTTTTTCTCGATCCTTTTCTTTGCGTTTTTTGTAAACTCCGGTAGTCAGATAGCTATCCGACGACATTTCAGGATAATTAAACCTGCGTCTAAAAAAGTTTAAAGCAAAATTATACCGACGCTTAATAGTGCATTGGTTAAATCTAGCACAAAACCGACAACCAGTAACGTAGTGATCAGGGCCTATGCAAGGAATACAGTAAGAATAAAAATCCTTATGAGGTATTTGCTTTCCACAAGAAATACAATTATTAACTTTTTCTGACATTGGTCTGGAGCAAGAAAAACCCCAATGGGGTACTTAGCTTTATTGAAGATTTTGGATCTGAAACTCAAACACGAAAATCTCAGGAGTCGGCCGACCGGCACTTGTAAACTGCTTCTGCTTCAGGCACCGCGCGTCAAGAAAGACTGAAGAAAATGGTGTCGGCTGCTTCTTATACCCCTGATGACCTGACGTCAGGGAAGGGGTGACAGCAGCCGATGCAGGACCCAAGACTTTGGAATTCAGGCCGGCTGAGGGCAACCTGCCAGCAGGATTACCCAATTGTAATGACTGCAACAGTGAAACACGAAGAACATCCACGCGAATAAACTAATAACACAAGGCAAGCGTGGTCCACACTATCACTCTCACATAAAACACATAGCCAAAGATAAAATAATTCCACTTCTTCAAGTAAAAGCGTACAATGGTTTTATTGAAAGCGAGTTAAGTGCTTTTGCCCATACCATTAATTGGACTTCATCAGAACTACTAAATTAAAAAAAAAAAAAAAACTGCATAAATGACATAGAAAAAATCGAACCAATCATTTTAAAACAGTCAGACAAGTAATCACACTTAATTAAAAAACCTTTTTAAAGATATACAACAAACATAACATTTAAATAGTGTGTGTGTTTGTGTGTGTGTGTGTGTGTATATATATATATATATATATATATATATATATATATATATATATATATAGAGTTAGGATCCGTACAGATCCCCAAATGCACTTTCCACTGAAGCAGAAATCACCGAGCATACTTAACTGAAAGTGCTGTTCACCGAAGCAGCACTTTCGGATAAGTTTGTTAGTTGTGCCGGTCGTACTACGGTGCGGATAAGGGAAAATTCCTTTTTCCCCACTGTAGTGCGACCTTGGAGTGAGATTAAAGTAGGAGTGGGGGGGGCACAGCCCCCCTCATCAGGGTGCAGGGGGGCTTGCCCCCTGCAAAGAAGTAGGTTTAATGTTGTTGTTTTTTTTTTAAACATACTTTACCATAAGCGCTTTTTCAGTGAAAGCGCTTTCGGTAAAGTATCTTTGGTGATAATGGATTTGGACCCACTCCATTACTATATTTGTGGATGGAAAATCGAAAGATTTTTTTAAAGGGATACCCCTATATTTTAAACGATTCCTGGGATTTTTTAGCTAATATTAGACAAGAGTTTTTTAGTGAAAACTATTTCCTTGACTCATTAGATGTGGTAAATTTGTTTTCATGTATCCCTCATGATATAGGACTTGAATGGTTTAAGGAATCTTGCTATAAATGTAGTTGTTTGAGTAATGATGAGACCATTTTTGGGAGGAATGTCATGGAAATTATTTTTCTCAACAACTATATTTTCTTTGAGGGAGAGTACTACAGAGAAATCAAGGGTGCAGCCATGGGGGCTTCCTGTGCTCCACTATATGCAAATATTGTATTATGGCACTGGGAGCAGAAACTTGTATCTCCATTTAGTTACATGGAACATGTAGTTGTATTCCTAAGATTTTTGGATGATAGATTTCTTATATGGAAGAGTAATACACAACAATTTGATGATTTTGTGAACTATCTAAACTCTACAGCTGATTTTCTAAAATTCACATATAGATATTCCCATGAATCAATTAACTACTTAGATGTCACTATTTCAAAAAAGCAATGAGATGAGACATATGCACTTGACTCTAAATTGTACCGTAAACCCACATATTCACATAATTTCTTACATTTTGCCAGTAATCATCCAGAGTGCTAAAAGGAAAGGTTTGGTAAAAGGGCAGATGGTATGTGCATCTAGACTGATTTCTAGGGATGACCAATTTTTAGTTGAAACTGACCATTTGATAGCGATGTTTGATGAAAGGGGCTACCCATCAGAAATGTTAAAAGAGAATAGCAATGAAGTGATTTAAAAAAGGAAAAACAAGATATTTTTCCAATTCTGGGCACTGAGAAAATAAATCCAGGTGGAGCTATGGAGGAAAGAGATAATACATCAGACCTGAACAACTATGAACTCACCATGGCAATTAAATATGGGGTTGGAAGTAATCAAATTAGACAGGTTTTGACAAACTATTGAGAATGGATAGAGTGTGACTCATTTTCACCACTGTTGTGTGACCTCAGGGTTGACATATATAATTCTGGGGAGTGGGGGAGGTATCACCCCACAAAAAAATCCCACTGTCCTATGCAGGGGGTTCATCCCATGAACCATTTAACTAACATATCCCCTGAACCATTTAACTAATATCACCTGCTCCCAGACTGCCAAACCCTGAGTAAGTTAAACATTTTCTTCCAACAACAACAGACTCAAATATTCAGGCTGTACTGAAAAGCACATAGCTATAAACCATTTACAGGATGTAGCTGCAATGTTTTTGAAGCTCTAATTGATGGGTTACTGGGGATTGCTGGGGGTATTGAGAACTTGTAGGTGAGTCAAATGATTCCTATTAGATCTGCAGAATTTTTGTTTCACAGCTGTGTAATGGTATGATAGATTACTCGGTCATACTTGGAGTGATTGTTCCTATGGATTTTATATATTTTTTTCATGCTCGTCCATAATTTTCTTTAATTCTGATGTGTCCCAGTGCTGGGTATGTGGCTCCACTCTAATGGAGTGGAGGTCAGTCACAGCATCCTTAGTTGTTAGAAAGGTTTTGTTGAAGACGACAGCATCACCAACTGTAGGAATGGGCAATGTAGAAGGAGAGTTACACAACATTAGTATGCAACATATATTTTTTCTTGTTCTGTGTGTCTGTGGATTGTGCATTAGCTATAATGTAAAAGTCTTGGTCTGTGCATAACTGTCCAAATTACAAATATAAAGGAATGTTTGCTCATACAGTACGGTATTAAAATAGCTGTTGTAATATTATAGGGATTATTTCTGAGTAGCCAGTTGAGTATGCTAGCAGTGCCTTTATTCTCGTCCCTTCAGTTTAGAAGCCGAATCAGGTCTTGTAGTCCATTTATGTGTGAAGCTTGAATCAAATGGTTTATAGCACTGCATATCCAAGGTATGATTAAGTCTCGTAAGAAGAATCACCGTTTATCTCATTATGATACCACATAAGTGTGTCCTGTTATAACTCTGGATGCAAGTGCAGCATGTGGAAACTCTGCGAGACAACAGAAGGGGCTCCATATCTCTAATCTACTTGCCCCCCCCCCAAAAAAAAAACAGTCAAGCTATACTCAAAATGTTTAATAAATAATAGTTATAGAAAACAAGCCTAATTCCTGTTGTTTTAATAGAGATGTCAGCTAGTATATAATTGAGCTTGGAGTGAGTGTAGTTAGCAACAGAAAGAAAAAATTCTGGGAATGCCAGTAAACGTGAGTAAGAACAGAGGGGTTACCGGGGGTTACTAAATGGAAAAAATTGCTGCAATGATGAAGGTAGATGTATCAAGCACAAAGGTAGGCAGAGCTGATAGTCCGTCCAGTAAAGGAGATGGGAGGGCAGAGCAGCAGAGCAGACAAGGATTCCAGAAGCCTAATGAAGAGTATGAGCTTTGTGTGTAGGGTCTAAGACTTAGGTTGTATCAGATTTTGTGAGAGACTGGGTAGTGCTATTATCAATGCGCTGAATAAAAGGATTTGAAAAAATCTGTGTAACAGTGACTTAAAATAAAACTTCTTTGTCTTGCCATTATGACAAGATGAAATGAAAACTAGCAATAACACCTTTATTGGCTGTATGTGTTCAAGTGTACAGAGATGCCTTTTATAGACAGCATAAAAAATGTTGGATTATTTTGAACAAAAGTATTTCAAAAACAGTTTTGCTTTATATTCTGCAGTGAGGAAAAAGTAGTTGTGAAATGAAAATATGAACGCAGTTCTGCTGAAAGATGAATTATTTTGTACTTTGTGTTATAGTCTAGGAACCACTTTAAAACTTGCACACTTTGCACATTTTGCCTAGCTGTGCCTCACCTTACGTCACTGTGGTACAGTTTTGCTGCCAGACACTGACATAGTCCAGATGGCTAAAGGGACCACATTTTATCAGTCTGTAGGCAAAGCACTGGAAAATACACTCTGATTCTTATGCAAATGAGGACTACAAGGCAGTCCTAGCCTGCTCATTATTTGCTAGGCAATGTTTAGGCCTTACTTAACAGCTTCTATCCTATTTCCCTTAAGTGTCATCATGCCTTTTGTATTCATTACTGAGTATGGTCAGTGTTTCTGACTCTATTATCTTTACAATAAGGTTGCTTCAATCAGGTACCATCATTTGTATGAAGTAACCCTTCCTGACATCTCCCATATTGTATCCTCTGAATGTATCCCCTTGTTCTTGTATAAATGTTTTAGAAATATGGTAACCACTTAGACTTGCATGGTTTCCCTTGAAACATGTTAAACATTTCTGTCATGCTTCTCTTCCAATTCCTTTTCACAGCACTGTAAATGGTACACAATTTTAAAATTCTACTTTCTCCTGTAATATTTCTTTCTGCAACTTCTGATATAGGTTTTCCATTATTTTGTTGCCATTCTGTGAACTGTTTCTAACCTACGTTATTCTCAGGCTCTGGGATTGGAAATCAGATGAATAGCCTGAGAGAGTGAAGATGTGGATTTAGCTGCGTAGAATCAGTAAATGCTAAGAAATTTCAATGAGACCTAGCAAATTTGTGGAAAATCCTACACTCTGTCCTCTGAAGTCTTGAGCATTTGTTACTTAACTGCACATGCAGAGTTAGTAAGTGGAACCTGAGACTTTCAGAATTTGGTCAATTATACTATGCCGAGGGAACTGTCATAGCATCCTGCATGTTGAAGAGTCCTGCAGACTCTCTTGATAAATACTGCCCTTAGCAACTGTGCTGTACTGTACTGTATGCACCTCATTACAATCAATGGGTTAAACTTACAAGCTGCACAAAAAGTGTTCATTATGCATTTTGCCTGTTTGGAAATGGACAAGCTGTGTGTGTGTGTGTGTGTGTGTGTGTGTGTGTGTGTGTGTGTGTGTGTGTGTGTGTGTTGTGTTGTGTGTGTCGTGTGTGTTGTGTGTGTGTTGTGTGTTGTGTGTGTGGTGTGTGTGTGTGTGTGTGTGTGTGTGTGTGTGTGTGTGTGTGTCTGTCTGTGAGCTGTGTGAGATCACTGTCCTGGCTGCAGAGTATCACTTACTATGAATAAGACACATTGTGTGTGTGTGTGTGTGTGTGTGTGTGTGTGTGTGTGTGTGTGTGTGTGTGTGTGTGTGTGTGTGTGTGTGTTCTACACAGTTTCAAGTCAAGTATTTTGAAAATAATATAAGATATGGCTCTAAAACTTTTGCATTCAAAATGTACAGGATGTTTTTAGATGCCTTGACAATAACGTTGATTTTTATTTTTTTTTTACTGTAGTAGGGTCACATTTACACTATTCTATTATTTTTTCAGAAAATGTTTGGGGATAAATACAATTTGTTCCAGTGAAGTGAAATTTCAATGAGTTTTACTGTGCATGCAGTGTTACAAATACATCACAAAAGTGTGGGTCCTCTGTAGAAAGATGCTGTGACCGTCATGTTAGAAAGCATTACCTGTCTCTCCTAGCTTATTTAAGTGAACAGAAGATCACTAGGGGATTAGAAATGTAAATGTGTTTGCTACTGTCTGGTGAAACAAAGATTATATTCCTGTGCTTGATGGTGTTAATATATGGATGGATGGCGCAGTAGTGCAGCGGTAGCATTGTTGCCTCACAGCAAGATGTTCTCCAGTTCAATTCCCGGCTGGGGCACCTTCTGTGCGGAGTTTGTATGTCCTCCCTGTGTTCGTGTGGATTTGTTTTGGTTTCCTCCCATGCTATAAAGACATGCAAATGGAAAGTTTCTTCTCGGGGCTCTGCTGAAAATTGGACTCGTTCCAAGTCGGACTTTCCAAGTAAATAAATAAATAAATAAAATAAAAATGTATTTTCAGAGATGTTATGAAATTAAAATGCAATTTGGTTCAACAGATCCTTGACTTCAGAACTTCAGTAGCAAAACATACCAACTTACAAGTATAAAATGGGCTACATTGTCTGAAACCAAAGACAAAAGAGCCCTTTAATTCCTTTAATTTCTCCAAAAAAGGAGCTTTTCCCTCTTCTTTGACATGCAGTAATCACATAGCTGGTTATATATGGGGGGGGGGGGGGTGAAGGATGCAGAAAACTTAAATTAGAAAATAGTACCTCCAGGCTACTGAGCTTGCTGTATGCAACATGCTCTGCTGCCATTTTGCTATATTCAACTCTAATGATCTTGGACAAGAGTTGTAGGTTTTAACTTGAGGAGTAGTCATTTGATAGTGGATATGAGTATGAGATAGAGAGATAGTTTGTTGGAATAATGATACATTATGGAGGTAGTGAAGAGACTTGAGGTTTTTTTTTTTTTTGTAGGAGAAAGGCTATTGATTGAATAAAGAAGTAGGTGAATTGGCTGCTGATACTGTCTGACTGGTTGTTATATGAGGAAAAGAAAAGATTGGGGTTTGAATGACTAGATTTTTGTAGGTTGGTGTAATAAGGCATTTTGTTGGACTTAATCTTGCTCTTGGCCTGATTTCAAAGTTTGTAGTTATGCTTGTTAGTCTAGTACTGTTTGTTTTCCAGGAATTTCTTGCTTTATCTTTCTGGTGCATGAGCTGCTTTATTTGCCTCCTTAGCTGGGGATCTGGGTTAGATTTAAATCTTTTATTTCAGATTGGGGCTAGTTTGTTAAGTATACTGAGAACTGTAAAATGAAATATGTATAGAACTTCATCAAGATGCAGAAGTTTTGATTGTTCCTAGCTGAGTGCTTTTGGGGTAAAGGTGAAGTTGTCAGTATGAAATTTGGTTAAACTCCATGGTTGGTTGCAGCAATATGTTTTGGGGTTGCATACATACCTCTTAACCATTTATTGCAAGAAATCTGGGCAAAGACTAAAATAATGGGGGGAAAAGGCCCAAAACTAGGGACAGATTTTAAATATTTTCTTATAAACTTAGAAAGTAGGTAGAATAATAGATTCATGTTAGCATGCATTTTCTGAAGGATATGAAGGATGGAACTCAAATGTATGTCATTATTTATTGACATCAATCTTCAGTGAGTTTACAGAAAACCACAATTTTTACAAGGAACAGCCTAAAAATACGAGGCAAATATCTGGGCATTCTGCAAAAATCTGGACTGTTGGGAGGTATGGTTGTATATATGGTTATCAACAGTAATTGTTAGGAGGTGGTGACTTATATGGGGTGTTAAGTAAACTAATAGAACAAGGGCGTGTAGCAATATCAATTGTGAAAGAAGCATTGGACATTAAGGTAGAAAGTTAGATTAGAAGTGGTGGTAATAATTGAGAAATGTTGACTTTTAGTGTGCTAATATCCTTGGATCAGAAGTATATTTGCAGTGCATAGATTGGTGGATATTAAATTTGAGATGGGTTACAAAATGGAGTAGCTGACTGGTTGCAGTAGAAAGATGGGTTGCTATGGTTAATTTATTGGAGAAGAAATCTAGTGGATTATATATGGGTGCTGTTTAGAGAATTTAATAAGGGGTGGGGATAGTAACATAGTGCTTTTTGATTGGTTGGAGGCATGTGGTTTTGTAATTGGCTGGAGGTGAGGCGTAGTTGGGAATAGGTGTATATGAATGTAGAGTAAGGTGGGGTGGGTGGAACTAGGGGTAAGGGAGCAGAGTGAGTCCAACATACCTCTCAATTGTACAGATTTTTGCAGAATGTCCAGATTTTTGCCTCATACTTTTGGTCTGTTCCTCATAAAATTTGTGGTTTTCTGCCAAATCACTGAAGATTAAAGTCACTAAATGATATACATTTTACTTTCACACATTATACTTTACAGAAAATGCAAGCTAACACAAATCCTGTTATTATAGCAAGTTTCTAAGTTGGTTAGAGCAATATTTAACATCTGTCCCTATTTTTGGGCCTTTACCCACCATTATTTTAGGCTTTACACAGATTTCTTGTGCTAAGAGGTTGACAGACAAAGCGTACAGAGGGTGAACATAGTGGGTTATGCTGTCCTGAAGACCCAGGCACTAAGGAAAGACAAACAGGATGAAGAACTTTATTTTGGTGAGTTAGCCTTCATCCACACACATTTTGACAAAAAGTGAAAACATAATCAATATCTCCTGCACTAAACAGATAGTTGCAATGGAGAATATCTAAAATAACTAGGCTATTTAAGTTGATTAAATTATCTAAGGTTGTTTGATCTAGCTACTAGGTGTTTTCTATTAAGTAGTAAAATATTAAATATTATGTACAGTGGCGAGTTGTTACAGGCTCATTTGCTGCTAGTTCTTGCAAGGAAATGATAATGGCAAGGCTTTCTCAATTTAAGCAGTGTAAATGTCGCTTCAAAGATTTGGATGCAAAAAGCAGCTGTCTGGTACAGGTATGTCACTAGAACTGCAACAAAAACAGAGACAAATTAGGTGAAGAAAGACAGTATATATATTCCAATTCAGTTACAGTTGTAGAAAAACTAATCAATGTTGTGGCAGTAAGAAAGACTACAGTGCAGTGTGGTGTTCACTCTGCCTAGAGATTACACCAGTTACAATAGTTCACTAGCATATTAATATGATTGCTTTCACTGCGTAAACAGTGAAGGAAGATGGCAAGCTGTGATGCAAAATACACACACCGATTAGCTGCAATACCAAGACAAAACAGTTCTCTTCAAAAATTCAACTTAAATAAAAAAATAACCAGTATTGATTGAGTAAAATCTAGGAACAGCAAAATAGAAATTCAGTCAGTGCCTCTGCTAGTGCATTGCAGACTGGCCTGTGCTGCATTAATGACACCGAAATTTCAAGCATCAGGCCTATTCCAAGGTTACAACCACTTCTGTACAGTATATTCAATTTTCTAGTACAAGCATTTGATTTAATGTTGAACCTTAGCACATGTGCTTTCTACAAGCTGCATTCTACATTACAAATAATGCTAGCTGAATATTTTAAATTATACAAGGACTGCAGCTAAGTATAGCCAAACAAATTTACAAAGCCCTTAGTCGGTACTCGAAGACAATTCATGTTAGAAGAGTATGTAATACTATACAATGTTTGCCAACTTTCAAAATAATTCTAAACATATGCAAGCACAAGTGGATTTATATTGTATTATCAAGTTTTCAGAAACTCGAAATTCATTTGGTCAACACCATATGTTCAAGTTTCTGAAAACTCGAATGTAAAAAAAAAAATCTACATCTTTTCGGGGAGCAAGCCCCCCTACATCCCCAACACCCCCTGCAAATTATATATACCAATTCCGAGATCACATTGCAGTCGGGAAAAGGGTAAATTCTCCATTAAAGCATTTCTACGTAGATTGCAGTTATGTTGGGATTGGGGTATTTACCCTTTTCCACACTGTAGTACAATCTTGAAGTTGGTATATATAATTTGCAGGGTGTGTGGGGCTGCAGGAGAGCTATCCCCCTGCAAAAATATAGATTTTTTTTTAAACTTGAGTTTTCAGAAACTCAAACATATGAATTTTGAGTTTCCAAAAATTCGATAATATGATGTAAAAATGCACAAATATAGCAATTTATAGTTTTACAAATAACTTTTGCAACTATTACAATAAAATATGCCAGCCACATATGTACAGCTCTACAAACAGTTTAGCAACTGGAATAGGGTGCCAATAACACAAAGGTCTAGTCCACAGTAGTTTACTTTACCTATTTAAAAATGGAGTATACCTAGTTTTATTTGCTGCTATGGAAAACCAGTACATTGAATGGAAGTAACAGGAAGTATTCACAAAGCTCCACCCTTTCATGCCCCATCCCAGAGACCCAATTACAAAGAAAAATAATCAGTGTGAGGAGCTTTTGTTTTGCTATGTTAATCTTTATTCACACACATTTTGATAAAAAGTGAAAAATAATCTGTGTCTTCTGCACTAAACAGATAGTGGGGGTGTTGGGCATCTAAAAGGACTAGGTTGCTTAGAGATAGGTTGATTAAATTATGTAAGAGTGTGTGCTCCATTTGTTAAGCATTATCTATTTTCTAGTAAAACCAGAGAGTAGAAGTGTATTAAATGCTACATACACTACCTAACGAGACAAGGGGTTACAGGTTCATTTGCTGTTAGTTCTTGTGAAAAATGATAATGTTGAGGTTTAAACTATGTGGATGTCTCTGTAAAAGGCTGCAGTCTGGTAGAAAATTTTCTGAACAGTTCAGCAGCAGGGACTGGACACTTGTAACATTCTGACCTAACCCGCAGTACTTTAGTTTACATATTTAAAAATGGCCAAATGGTTATATACTTTAAATTTAGAACTCTGATTATGTTTCTTTTTACTATGCTGCTTGTGTGACTATTCTGAAATTCACAGAAGGGGCTTTGATGAGTTATAGCTTTACTTTTTATGAGAATGAGATTAGTTTAGCAGAAACACTCCAGTATTGGATCTCTGAGACATTGCTTAGGTATGTGTTTGTTACAGTTTGTTGACTGGGTAGCTCCCATTGAGCATGTTGTTGTTCTCGTGCCAATAAATATTTCACAAACATTAAAAACTAGTTTTCTAAACATTGGCAGTTTAGTAGATCTTCCCTGACATCTTTACTTACCAAAGACTTGTCACAGAATGGAGCTGACTGTACTAAGCAAAGGGATACAAGGGTAAAAATTTGACACATAGGGACTAGGCTGCAAGAAGTTAATTCCTCACCCAGGAAGAAAAAAAAATTCAGATGCTCCAGTATCTGAAAACTTTATGTAGATAGCACATAAAACATAATACACTAAGTTGATTTGTGATTACTATGTTATAGCCAGTTTATTGGGAGCTGGATGCATTTCTATCATTATTGGACAGAAGTGGAACAAGGATTCTATAGAATCACATTTATTAACCACTTTACTTTTCATCTGAACAAATAGCACATCATCAGTTGAGTGCATAATAAAAAAGTTCTACAGTTCAAATACACATATGTATACTTTTAAGAGTATTTTGAATAGCATCACTCCACTTTTATTGAGTAATGAGAGATTTTAAACAGGTTCATTGGGGTTTACTAGACTAACGACCACAAGGGTCTTTTAAACCTAGACATGCATCCCAAATCTCTGACAAGTTCTGGTACGCTTGAGAAGTGTAAGCGGGGGCTTGGAGGTGAAACATTTACAAGGAGGGGTCTGGGAGATGCACCATTTACATGCTTTTCTATTAGTTTTATCTCAGCCAGTTTTTCAGAATAGTTGGCTATTTTAATTATTTACTTTATTCTATGATACTTATGTAAATGTTTAATTAACAAAGTAATTGATTTACTGCAACACTTTTTTTAAACATTTATTTTCTGG
The DNA here is from genome assembly GCF_019279795.1 of Protopterus annectens. Classification (NCBI taxonomy): domain Eukaryota; kingdom Metazoa; phylum Chordata; order Ceratodontiformes; family Protopteridae; genus Protopterus; species Protopterus annectens. Next base: position 48,586,515 of record NC_056731.1, on the reverse strand, counting down.
AAATAATTTTCTATTTTTAGGAAGATTAAAAAAATTGAATGAATTCCTGTTTTCCTTTTATGCAGTTAGAAGAAAATAATGAATCAAATACATTGCAATTTCTGCATTCCTGTCTTTCTTTCTTTCTTTCTCTGTCTCTTTCTATCCCAGAAGAGTCTCTCCCATATTGATTAAGACGTAACAGGAAAAACACATCCATTTCTCTCCAGACTAACCCTTGTTCGTGGTTTAAATCTGCTTTCAGTTCTTCAGGCTTCACATATATCACATTAGTTAATCCAGCAGGGCTGTTCATTAACTAATAGAATTCCCTATTTCCACTCTTCACGACTTCTGCTTATCCTACAGCACCTCCAATCTTGTGTGACTGGGACACATCTGGAGCCACTAACTGATAGGTGGAAGAAAGCCTCAATTAAATATAAGATTATTTTTTGCTTTCTATTTATTTGTCTAGTCTAGCCAGTAGGATTAAATGTTTTGCTTTGAAAGCTTTTAATTTTATCAGACTGCACCTAGCCATTAAAAGCACACAGTTCACCACAGGTCATTAGTGCTGTAATTAGTAGACTCTAGCTGTTTCCTTACAGAACACCCACACAGATCTCAAATTAATGTTTAAGCTGTAAATGTACCCTCCAGTGTATGCTGAATAAGGAGTACTTTTGTACAATTGACCACAGCCAGTAGTTTCTCATTCTGTAGAAATAAAAGCATCACTGAGATAGGAACTATTGACAGGAAAATCAACAGAAAATAAGGTAAAAAAAAACCTAGGTGATATGTCTGTCTTGGGAAGGTGCTAAATAAGTAAATGTAAATAAACAAGCAAATAAATATTATATGGTGAGAAGACTTTTTATTTATTTGTGAGAGCCCTGCACACAAAACATCCCTCATGCTTAATTTTCTGGCCTTCTACTGTTGTTAGTTTCTGCCATGAAGAGAACACCCTCCTTTCCTAAGTACAAATTCAGCACTGATCTGTCTAAGTAACTTTAATTCCTTCATCCTGCTGCAGATAGCCCCCTCCTGGGCAGGTCAGGGGGCACTTCCAACACCTGCACACAACTGTCATCACTCCTTGGGGCTTAATGGTTAGTGTAGTAGATGACTGGTGATGTCCATGTGCATGAGTGTGTTCCTGCAGGCTTGCCACTGTAAAGCCTGAAATAGGTCACCAATATCACAGCTTTGGCTCCTTGTATTGTTGTATGTTGGCAGTTTACTGTTATGCTGTACAAATACATGTCAGTTTGGTGATAAGGATGACTAATATGTACAAGAACCATCTCCAAGTCCATCAGGCAACTGAATATGACCAAAAATTAGGAAATAATATGTTGAGGTGGAGTGCTGACTACAAAAGAGAGTGGTGGCTCTATGAATAAAATTATTAAGAAAAGGAGGGCTGTAAGTGACTGTGAAAAATGGTGCTCAAAACCATTTATGTTATAAAATTATTCAAACAGCATGCATTTAGTCCACAGTCAATGGATTTAAACATAATACAGTATGATTTTTGTATAACAATGTTTATCGACTTTTCAAAGGAAGCAAGTGTATCACTTACCTGTCAAAGGCACTTATTAATGGTGAAGCATTCCAAAGATTAATATACAGTGGGTTTCCATATGTGACCATTACTTGAAAATGGACAGTACTGGGTAATTTGCAATGGGAGGATATATGTATGTCTGCCAAATATGCATCAAAATCTAGAAGATTTAGGATTCTTGCCTGGAAATGTTTACACAGATATTTTTATATCCCAAGTAGACTCCAGAGAATTTTTCCTCAGGTAGATTGCAAATGTTGGAGGTGTGACAGGAAAAGTAGCGGATTCCAAATCTGACATCAGACCAGTGACAAGTGGAGTACCACAGGGTTCAGTCCTGGGTCCTCTCCTGTTTGGTATCTACTTCTCTGAAGTGCAGGCCAACACAGAAGGTCTTTGGCTAACAAAGTTTGCAGATGACTGCAAACTAGGAGCCATAATCGAAACTCCTAACGATGTGGAAAAACTACAAAAGGGCCTCACTGAGACAGATACCTGGTGTCAAAGCCATGGCCTGAAGCTCAATGCCAAAAAGTGTATTGTCATCCCCTTTGGTAAAAACTCTGTACCCATGAACTACCACATAGCTGGTAGTCTACTTAATGCCGAAAATGTGATAAGAGACCTTGGGACACAGGTGGACAGTAGTCTCTCCTTTGATAATCACATCACCACAGTGGTCAGGAAATCCTTCTACGTGGCTCATCTCATCACAAAAGGATTCTTATCCAGAAAAAAAGAGGTCATTGTTCCCCTCTACTCATCACTCATTAGACCCATTATAGAGTACAACGCCCCTTTTGGTATGTACCTCACAAGACATCTACAACAACTGGGAAGACCACAGAAATACCTCACAAAGAGGATTACTGGCCTCAAACAGATGCCCTATGCAGACCGTCTCAAAAAACTACAGCTTTACTCCATTGCATATCGCCTACTCAGGGGCGATCTCTGCCTAACATACAAAGCTACATCAAACCCAGAGCTGTTGGACATGCTCCACTTAAAGAAATCCCAATCCCTCCGAGCTACACGCTCTAGGGACCTAAACCTTGTCACCACAATAAACAGAACATGCTGGAGGGATAGATTCCTGTCCCAGAGACTTCCCATACTTTGGAACAGACTACCTATCTATGTCAAAAAGAGCTCCTCATTAACACTCTTCAAGAAAAATCTTGATGATTGGATGGGAAATGGGAAATTCACCACGGGGATCACTTCTGCGGCTCTGCTCGACAGGAGCACAGGAAAATAATTTTCTTGGATGGCGAAAGCCAGGGTACATTTTTTGGCTAGGCTTGTATGGGCCCTAGGGCCGATAGCCTAGTACCTACCTATGAACCTATGAAAGAAAGAGATAATTGGGAACATATTTTCCTGGGAGTGCAGTCAGTTGGCGGACTTGGATTCCATGTGGGATGCACTGTCAGAGATGCTGGGTGGGCAGATTGGTGTGACAAGGGAGATGATTTTTCTGAGCTATGATACAGAATTGGAATTGCCTAGACATGGTAAGGCTTTGCTGTCTCTAATTATGGTGGCTGCCAAAAAAAGCAATTACTAGAAAATGGAAATCAAAATCTAAACCAACTATATTAGAAGCAGTGAATGCAATAGGGATAAAACAACTGGAATTGAGATCTTTAGAAAAAGGCAGGAGTAAACTACATAAGAAAAATAGGAATTGTGGGAACAATACATACAGGGGAGGAATGAGGTTTAAAAGAAGGCAGGACTTAAATGAGCTATGTAATGTTTGACTGAAAAATGGTTGGGTAGATTATATGTGATTTATAATGTTTGCAACTGGGAGTGTGTCATTATGGTTTGTGATGTAAAATGCTTGCAACTAGGATTGTGTCGATTTGGTTTGTTTTCATTTATATAAATGCATGATTGCTTATGTCGTAAGTGATGGTTTAATAAAGATGTTTCTAGCTGAAAAAAAATTGGGTAATTTGCATGCAAGAGTAAAAAATAATCAAGTGTGTGACAACATATGGTGAGTTTCTGTAGTAATAATGGCCACACCAATGACCACGTCATTAAACTATAAGCTGAGTGACTGTCTGAATGTACAAATTGTGTAAATGCAAAATAAAGCAATTTTTCCAGTATTGCAAACACATTTATATGGCAATATTTCAAGTGATTAGGGGCTGCTCAAGCAAAAATTTACAATCAGTGTTTGAAGCAAAAATAGACATTGTAAGTCTGCATGTGAATATTGTTATACAAGTGACAATTGTCGTGTGCCAGTGCATGAAGACTGCTTATAAACTTATGCAGTATGGCAAAAATGTTACAAAAATCTGTTATGTTTTAGTTTAAAGGGGTGCACAAATGAACAAAAAAAATGGACAAACAAAATGAGTGGCAAATATATGAGACAATGGTAAATGCTTGTAAAGTAGTTGAAGGAAGAAATTATTAAAGGTCAGACAAAATGGATTCAGTTACACAAGATGGATTTTATGACATTAATGTAATTAGTTGTACAGAATGAATCCAGCTAGACACAGAATTACTTCAATTACTCCAGAAATTGAAGGAGCAAGACTTAAATGAAACTGGATAAAATAGCTGCTTTATAATTTCTAAGCAACAATATAATAAACTATTTCATCAAATGGGATAAATCAGGAGTATTATGAAAGACCTCTACATATGGAATTAGGAAGCTACAGGTGGTAGCCAGGGTAGTAGTGAATTTGCCAAAGTTGTGAAGTGCTTGCAGCTATTGGCGAATGACAAATAAGTATTTGCCTTTAACTAGAAACAACTGCAACAGGTGATGGGGTGTGATCTCTATTTGGCTCAGGATTAAGTAGAGTAGATATGGAGACCCAACATTTTGGTGGGTTGGTTTTATGCTGGAGTTGAAACTGGGAATAGTATGATTTCATATCTTTATTGATTAATTTTGTAACTTTGTTATGTAGTGTTTTAAAATTGACATTATTTTGTTAATTTTTGTTTAGTTCCCAGGTCTTCCAGGCTAAGTCCCTTTGCTTCATCAGGTGCTTACATTCCTTAGAGAGCTATGGGGCTGAGTTCTTTTTGATTATTTTCATATGAATGGAGGCTAGGATATTAAGTATGTGAAGGAAGGTGTTATTAAAGTATAGTACTGCATCATTAAGGGGTAGTAGTTTAAGGGGTGTTGAGTCTATTTCACGTAGCAGATTGTTGAATTCCTAACCGATTTTGCAGTGTGTACTCTTAGTTGTTGGTAGTTTGTTCTAATGGCATAAGCTGGGAAATGATCACTCTGGGCAATAGAAAATGTACCTGAAGAGGGATAATAGTTGGGGTGGGATACTAGGATCCAGTCCAGGGTGTATTGGTAGGCAAGATCTTTGCTGTATCTTGTTGGACTATTGATAAGCTGTGAAAAACCATACAGATTGATACTATTTATGGAGGAGTTGGTAGCAGTGGTCTGCCAATCTATATTAACGTCTCCTAAGGAATCAAGCTTGCATTGCTTTTTAAAAGTATGTATATAGGAACAAGTTGTAGCTTCTAGAATATGTCTAGAATACAACCCTTTCCAAAAAGCCATAGTTGAAGACAAGGCCTGGCTAGAGCGTGCCTTGACACTGCCTGGAATAGGTTTGCTGAGGTGAGTACTATTTAGTCTTAGACAGCCATTTGGAAATAGTCTGTTTTAACACAGATTGTCCCTTCTTCTTACCTTCACAAGAAATGAACACTTGATCCAAAGATGTGAATGATTTAGTTCTTTCAGAATAGTACCTAAGTTGTCAGTGGACATCCATGGTATAGGGTATCCTTTCTCCATCATTTTTAGGTTTAGGAAAGAAAATGGAGAGATGAACAGCTTAGCTTAAAGTAAACTTGGATACCACTTTAGGCATAAACGAAGGATTAATTATCAAAGAAATGTTGTCTCTGTGGAAAATAAGACAGGGTTGACTCACCGTAAGAGCTTGCAACTGAGATACCCTTCTTTCAGAGGTCACAGCAATCAATAAAACTGTTTTCCCTGTTATGAACAAGGTGGGCTGGTTCAAATGGAGCAAGTGTTAGTTTCCTAATACAAAATTAAGATCTTAAGGAGGGGCCACTAGTTTTGTTGGAAGCCTCTTATGCAAAACTCTTTTCAAAAACAATGGAAGAGGAGGATCCATGGGCAGACATGTTGACATGGCCAATAAATGAACCTTGATGTAAGAGAAAGAAAGGCCATAGTATAGTAACATATGCAAATAGTGCAAAACCAGAGAACAATTAGCCCTGAATGGGTGCTCGTTATGTTGTTGGCACCAACTAGAAAAACTTTTCCATTTGCTAATATATGATTTTCTAGTAGCAGGCTTTCTTACCTCCATTAGTACCTGCTGCACATCCTCAGTAAACTAGTGCTTAAACAGAATTAAGACCCTATCATCCATACAGTCAAATGAAGTTGATTGAGGTTGGGGTGAATCAAACACCCCTGTTCTTGCATGAGTAGGTCCAGTCTGTGAGGAAGCTTGTGGCAAATGGGCTTGGCTGTTTCCAAAAGAAGGAAGAATCACTGTTGCCTGGGCTAAAGGAAGCCATCACAATTATCTTGGGGGATTCCTTCTGAATGCAGAAAGGGTGGAAAAGCAGCATACAGTAACATTCCTGCCCAAGGAAAAGAAAATGGATCTATCTTCCAGGGCTTCTTGCATAGTGTCCTAGAGCAGAATCTTGACAGCTTATTGTTCAGAGAGGAGGCAAATAGGTCTACTTGAGGAACTCTACACAGATGGATCAAATCACAGAAGACCCCCAGATCTAGTTTCCATTCATTATGGTGTGCCCTTGTCCTGCTCAGCTTGTCTGCCTCACAGTTTTGCTGTAATGGAATGTAAAATGTTTGTAGAGAGAGACTGTGCTATGAAGCTATATTGCAGACCTGGTACCCCTCCCTGCTTGTCTGTAACAGCCTGAAGAGGTCCTAAGGATCAAATATGATTCAGAGATTTGAGTGCCTTGATCAGGGCAAGCATCTATTTTATACTTATGTGCTTGTATATGTCCTTGGTGTCCCACACACCTTGCACTTTTATCCCTTCTGAAATGGGTCCCCAAGCAAAATCAGAGGTGACCATGGTGACTGGCTGTGTTGGAACAGGGACGGGGAAGTGAAGACTCACATTTAAGCATATCTGCTGTCTCTGTGTCTCTGCCAACTGACCTCTCTTCTGCCAAACTCCATCACTGGAATTTGAAAAGACAAAGGATGTTGGTGCTGGGACCAAATACCACATAATATTGTATTTTTCTAATATGGATTTTTCCCAGGGGTATTATGAGAATTATACATGCCACAAGACCTAAAATCCTGAGGTATTCCCTCACAGTGACTGAAGTCTGCGTAGAAAACCTTAGAAATAGATTTAGAAAAAGATCTATTTTTTTCCTCTGTGGAAGAAAAGCTCTTTGAACTCAGGTGTCTAGCTTACATCCCAGGAATGCAATCCTATGTGATGTTGTCAAAAAAAGAATTTTGAATATTCTCTTGGAATCCCAGCTTGTCTAAGAGATCTCTCAGGCAAGTGAGATTCCTGACACTTTGAAAAAGACTCTGCAAAGATAAGCACATTTTCTAAATATGGAAAAATGTGGATATCCTGTAGGCTGACATGAGCTATAAATGGATCTAGACACTTTGAAAACACTCTTGGTGCAGTGGATAGTCTAAAGGGTAAGACAAAGAACTCATAATATGATCTAGACACATAAAGTCATAAGAAACGCCTGAAATCTGGATGAATAGGGATGTGGTGATAAGCATATTTTAAATCTAGAGTTACCAGGAAAAATGAACGAGGAAGAAGATTTAACAGGTTATGAAGTGACATCATTTTAAATTTGGGCACTATGACAAACAGGTTTAGAAATGAAAAATCAAGAACTGGTCTCCAATCACTTTTTTCACTGGCACTAAAACATCCTTAAATAAAAACTTTTTCACACTTGTGAAGGTGGAACTGGATCTATTACTCCCCGGGACAGCATGCAATGAAGAACAGGTGGAAGTAAAAAGTTTGGTCTGGTAGATAAGGACTTACCCCTGGAAAGGATGAACTTTCTCCCACTGCCAAGAGAAACCATGATGACTGATCTTTAGAATCCATTTGTCTGAAACTATCTGTTGCCAAAGAGAAAGGTGGAGATTCAGACCCTCTAGAAGGGACATGGGCTGCCGGTTTTGGTGGGGGGGGGGGCAAGGTCCCTTAAATAGTCATCTGACTTATTGGGTTTTCTTTGGTTTTGGGAGATGCCAGAATTCTTTTTGGAAGCCCCTTTTGTTTTTCAAACACTTTTATTGAATTATGACTTCTGAAATAGGAAAATTTGCATTCATATTAAAGTAATCAACCTATATTTAACTTAACAAACACTGTACTTCAAATATATTGCTATACATCATATAACTTAAGCAACATTGCATAAATTATTCAAGTCCTGCCTTTTTTTTAGACAAGAAACATCTTTATTAAACCATCACTTACTACACAGGCAATCATAGATTTATATAAATGAAAATAAACCACACGACACAATCCTAGTTGCAAGTTGCATTTTACATCACAAACCATACTGACACTCCCATTTGCATATATTATTCATCACTTATAATCTACCCAATCTTTTTCAGTTAAACATTACGTAGCTCATTTAAGTCTTACCACCTTTTAAACCTCATTCCTCCCCTGTATGTATTATTCCTACAATTCCCATTTTTCCTGTGTAGTTTGGTCCCACCCTTTTCTAAAGATCTCAATTCTAGTTGTTTTATCTCTGTTACTATATTCGCTACTTATAGTATGGTTGGTTTAGATTTTGATTTCCATTTTCTAGTAATTGCTTCTTTGGCAGCCACCATTATTAGGCACAACAGGGCCTTACCATGTATTGGCAATTCCGATTCTGTATTATAGCTCAGAAAAATCATCTCCCTTGTCAGACCAATCTGTCCACCCAGCATCTGCAACAGTGCATCCTGCAGGGAATCCTTAAAATCTGCCAATTCACTGCACTCCCAGAAAAGATGTTCCCAATTAGCTCTTTCTTCCCCATCACACCTCCAAAATTTGCTGTCAGCCTGAGAAAAAATTCTCTGGAGTCTACTTGGGGTATAGAAATATCTTTGTAAACATTTCTAGGCAAAAATCCTAAATGTTCTAGATTTAGTTGCATATTTGGGAATCATACTCATATCCTCCCATTGTTTCTTTGTGAAATACTTATCCAATCTCTCTTCCCAATCCTCTCTAACCTACAGTGATTGATTCTTATAGCTATCATGCAATATTTTATATTCTCTACTAATTACTCCTTTTTAATGGCAGTTTCTGTTCTAGATTATACTAAAAACTCTACCAGTGCTGGTCCTTTTTTAGGACCCCCTATTTCTTTCTCTTTGCCTATACTCTGATATCAATCCCTGATAGGGAAGGCAATCTCTAACCTGCAGTCCAAATACATTCTTGGCATCTTCCCATTCTGTCATCTTTCCCTATTATTTGCTCCCAATACCTTGGTTCTTTTGCCAGTTTTCTCCAATAAATTCCTCCCCCTCTTGCCTATTGTCAGTATCCCTAATTGCAGTTATTCCTATTGGCAGAATCTCCTTTCTCCAATCCTGTGTTGGCTTAGTTCTTAGAACACTTTCTGCTAATTTATGGATATAATATTCTGTATGATTATTGTTATTATCCTTAAAGGCCTACATCCAAAATCCCAGTCTCTCCTTGTTTCTTGAGCTTCCTCCCTGTCTCATCATATTCCCTTTCCACTTTGAATTATAGTTTTCTGCTTGTGCTATATATTTAGGAGTCTTAATTGTGTAGCCATGAAATACCCCCTCCAACTGTATAATCTCAATACAACCTGTTTTACTGGAAAAATCAGCTTAACCCACTTGACTCTTGTTGTCTTCCCCTCCCAGATAAAATCATCCAACTCTTTATTAATTGCTGTCCACAACTTCTCCTCTTGTTGATAAAAATATGCCTGACCTGGAAGACTAAAGGGATTAAAAACATTTTAACTGATTGTATCTTATTATCCACATCCCTATAACAAAGCTTCCATTTTTCTCAATTTTTCTATTATCTTGTTTAGTCTCTTCCCATATATCCTTAGCTGCCATACTGGGATCATTTTAAATCCATACTCCTAAATACTTCATTTTATCATGTCCCCATAAATATGGATATTCCTGAACCAATTTGTGTGTGGATACATAATTTACCGCTATTGCCTTTGTTTTAGCTTAATTAATTTTGTATCCCGAAAAGATCTGAAACTGTCTCAAAATGTTCCACAACACTGTAATGTCTCTTTCTGGTATTGTCAGGTATAAAATAATATTGCCTGCAAATAAAGCCAGCTTTTCTTGATTATCATACCAATTATATCCTTGAATTTATGAGCCCCTTATTTTCTTTGCCAATGGTTCTAAATATAATGCAAATAATAAAGGGGAAAGAAGACACCCCTGTCTGGTTCCTCTGCTCAACCAGAAATTATCAGAGAGGACCCCACCCACTTTAATTTTTACCTCTGATCATTCATATATCCTCCTAATCAACTTTATATTTTTTCAGGAAATGCAAATGCTTCCATTGCCCTATTCATAAAGTCCCAAATTACTCTGTCAAATGTTTTCTCTGCATCAAGACCCACCAACAATAATGGTATTTTCTTACATTCTGCTTCCATCTAGGTCATAAATGTTCTGTTAATGTTGTTAGATGTTTGCCACAAAACTACATCGATCCATATCTGTCAGTTTTGGCATTACTTTTGCCATTCTTTTAGACATTACAGATATGAACACTTTATAATCATTGTTTAGTATTGAAATGGGCCTGTAAGAAGTTGGATCTGATGGATCTTTACCCTCTTTGGGTAATATAGCTACCACTGCTTTCTTCCAGGATGTTGGTACTTCTTCTCCTCTTAAAATATTGTTAAACAAGACCTTCTAGATCTTTATCACTTTCTTCCCTCCTAGCTTTCAAACTTCCACAGGAATACCATCTATTCCTGGGGAGTTTCCTGTAGATTAGTTATACATCACAATTATTATCTCATCTCTTCCTATCCTAACCATTAGTAATTGAGCCTCATGTACTGTACCTCTAACCTTGGCATATTTAATTCTTCCATAAACATTTCCATTTGTATCTTTTCTTGATTTCCATATTTCTCTGCTTTATAGAGACTCTCATAGAATTTCTGAAATATTTCTAATACCTACACAGGATCTCTTGTTACCCTCCTTGTTTAGGCTCCCTAAGTTTGGTGACAGCCTTTCTACATTCTATTGCCTTAGTTGTTGTGCTAAAAGTTTTTGTACTGTAGTGTTATTATCAAAAAACAGTTGCTTAACAGCAATCTTTCTAAACATGTGCATATTATTGAGGTAATCCCTTATTTTCTGTCTAGCACTCTGCAGTTGATCCTCTTCTTGTTCTGTGAGATTCCCCCTGTTCTGCAATGCTTTAACATTTGCCAGTTCCTTTAAATGATTCTTGTTATTTCTTAACCATAGCTCCCTTTGTTTTATTTACATCCTATTTTTAAACTCCACCTTAATTTTATCCCACTCCCTAGCTATATTTGCAGAAGAAAGATTTATCCTCTCTAATAGCTCCTGAATAATCTCCAAAACCCATTCCTTAAATTCCTCTCTTTACAACAGAAGGGTGGAAAAGCACCAATGTCTCATTTTTATTTCATTACCCTGTGCTTTTATTTTAGCTATTATTGATGCATGATCTGAAATAGTTATTGGGTGGGTATCAAGACGTTCAATTAAATGCACATGTTCCTGTGAAATGTAAATTCTGTCTAACCTAGGCCAGTTTTTATATCGTGGGGAATAATATGTAAAGTCAGTCCAAACTCATATTACTGAATTCACATCTTCCATGACAAATATTTTCAAAAATGTCTTCAAAAACCTACCCTCCCTTGTTATAATTTCCATTCTTGGCCCCCCAATCACATATTCAGTGCTGCAAATTAAATTATATTCCCCACCTATAAGTAATAGTCCTTGCTAAAAACTGATTATTCTCCCAGAATTTTCTTAAGCTTCATTATAGCAGTTTTATTTGGAATGCAAATACATGCCAGTGTAATTCTCCTCCCTTTTCAGTAGCCCCTTAGCACTAGAAATCTGCCATTATTACCTTTTTTACCTTCTTCTATCACTATTGGAGCTCCTCTTGCAAGTAATGTAAGTGCTTCTCTTTTCCTTTGTCCCAGGTATTCAGCTGAATAATCATCATGAACACCTTTCTTTATTAAATACACATACTCATTTCTTTCTAAGTGTGTCTCCTGTAACATAGCTATTTGTGCTCTACATTTTAATATAGTTCACTACTCTTTCTTTTTTGAATTTATCAGTAAGGCCATTTACATTTAAAGACATTATAGAAAGCTTCATTGTACTAAAAAGTTATTACCTTTTATATATAGCACCTTTTTTGTTAAAATATCTAGTTCCAGATTTTGTGTTACATGCATACACTGGCAGGTTGAACTTTTGTACAGTTGTTTCTTGTCATATCCATTTCAGCCTATGTCACATATTATAAAACTTTTTTTTATTGAAAGCCCTCAAAAAAAGAAAAAAACACCCCCCAATAACCCCCTAAAACCTATTAACTTAATATTAACATACAAAACTATGTGCATATTCAAATGTTGAAGTTTTACCATCCTAACAGGAACAAAAGTCCCAAACTGATAGCTACACTCATAGACTTGAGTTAACCTAAAATAAAGGTTATCCATGCTAAGATGCATAGTGCATCCTGTGCTTCTACTAAGTGATGATTGGTTTTGTCTTATCTTTATAGCTCTGCCAGCTGGGAAGACTCCTGAATGCTTTCAGAGAATTTTAAGTACATTGGGAAAGCCCCTGAATACTTTCAGAGAACATTATCTACCTTGGGAAAACCTATGAATGCTTACAGAGTATATTATCTCCTAGCAAACTTCTCTTTTCTTTTTTTTTCCTCAGCCAATCATTCTGTACCAGACTGTAGCCAGTTTCTTTTTATCAAATTGTCTCCGTGGAGACATGAGACCTGACAGCCAGTTTCTTTTTATAAGATTATTTCCATGGAAACTTGAGAACCAGCTGGAGAAATGTTAATGAGCATACATGTATTTGCTAGAAAAAAGCTTCATAATAGTCAAGGTTCTTTTTCATTTACTTGCTCTCACTTAAAACTTGTAACGAAATCAATCTAAGATCTTTAATCCAGTTATTCCTCCATGCAAGAGTGAGAAAAAGAACATTAAGTTTTCTTTTATCATGCTTTTTTAACCAGGCTTTTTTACATTGCATTGCCTACATTTCTTAAAACTGAACAAGAAGAAAGAGAGAAGGAAGAAAGAAAATAATAAAAAAGAACAGCAGCACCTGTTTACAGTCCACATTACACTTAAAATAACTGAAAAAAACTTTAATTTATATCATGTAAAGAAAAGCATATGACACAAAAGTAGTACTATTTAAGAAAAAAATCTTTACTTACAGTTAATTTTCTCCCTCCTCTTCCCCTCCCCAAAGCACTTTTCTGTACATTAATGACATGAAGTAGGGCATGTGCTTTAGAGTCCCCCACAAATCCAACAAATTCTGAAAAAGTCGAATATTTCTCATTTTCTTGTTCTGTCATATTTCTCAAATATTATTATTGCATTGTAATCCCACATTAAGTTACTTGTTTTATTACTGTTCATCTCTGAAATTCTGTCTCTGCTTCATTTCCAACATACTCTCATTTTTTTTAGTCAACTCTCAAGCTCCCCTCCTTCTTTCCCAGCATTTTCTATTGAAAAACCTGAAAACGTTTCACAGGTACAGTCCCTCTGTGGTCCTTATTACCAGAAGAACAAGAATTAGAATCTCCTTCTTTTTCACAGCTTACTTTTTGTTGGACAAACTTTTGTATTTCCTCCTTAGTATGTACTTCATCAAAAAATGATTTTGTCCTTTCAGGGAAGAATACCTTGAAGACAACTGGGTACAGCAGTTTGAATCTCACACTTGCATCTCGACATTCCATGAATAGTGGAATAAATTTGCTCTTCTTCTGTCTGGTGTACAATGTGTAATCATGCTCCACAAATACTCTGCTGTCTCCCACTTTTAGTACTTTGTCCTTCTGCCACAGTTTTGTCAGAATCGACTCCTTCTGGTGGTAGGATTGCATCTTTACTATTAAAGCTCTAGATTGCTTTCTTATAGCCAGGTTTTGAGCATACACGTGATGCCCCCTTTCAACTAACAACACCTGCTGTGGATTATTAGTCCAGTTGCTTATTTGTGCTTTCATAAAATTAATGCAGTCTGTGCCTTGCAGCTTCTCTGGTACAGCTGAAAATGTCAAGTTTTCCCTATGTGCTCTGTCCTCTAATTCTATTATTTTTTGAAATATCTCTTCCTGAACAGTCTCATAAATATTTAGCCAGCATTTTCTTCATTTTGACCCCTGATTTTTGCAGCTCCATCATCTCATCTGAATATCTGTTTAAAACATTTTCCATTTTTTCCAACTTTTTGTTGTTTGTGTTGATATACTCTATCAGTGTTTTGTTCATTTTAACTGGGTCTGTATGCAGTTGTCTTATATCTTCCTCTAGGTTTCTGGAAGTTATGTCTTGAGGTTGCATTGCTTTTTGCTGAACAGATGCAGAACTTTCCTCAGTCAGTGTTTGGGTCCTCACTTTTTGTAGCTGATTTTTTCCAGGTCTTCTGTATTTCTTTATTCCTGGCATCCAGGCATTGCACTTGCTTGCCAGTTACTGAAATTTACCTATAAACACAAGTCTACTCGCCTTCTCTGCTGAGTTCCTGTTTTCACACTGGGAGAGCTAGAAATAAGCTGTTACTTAATGTGCAGCCATCTTGGTAGTCCCCTTTTTGGAACCCCCTTGTCATTTTTCTTAAACATCTGTTTACCCGTATTTTGTTGAAACTGTTTACTTTATTTTCTTGACAAAAATGGATGAGTGGTTAGAGCATCCCTTTGAAAATCTGGAAAAGGAGAGCTGGAAAAATCGTAGAGATTCCCTAAATCAAATTATCCTTTTTTGTCAGACTTTTGATCAGCTCTGCAATGGGGGAGGGGAGGTGCAAAACTAAATCTCTGTCCAAGGAAAATTTAAAATACAATTTTTATCATCATCTGGGAGGTTCTGAGATTGCAGCCAGGCAAACCTCCTCAAAACAGTACCAGTGGCCATAATCCTAGAAGAAGTATCAACTAAGTCATACACACACTGCAAACAATGAGTACTGACTTGTACAACTGAAGAAACTATATTTAAAGAAGATTTTTTCCTCACAAGAGGAAACTGCAAGAAAAACTTTTCTCATACTTTCACAATTAGAGACAATGTTAACATATGAGCCTGACAATTTGAAATTCTGAAAATCAAAGTTGCAAAAGGATGCAGTTTTCCCCATACTTATCAATCATCTTCCCATCCTTGTTAGGAGTAAGATTGGAATTAATTAAATGTTTAGCTTTGAAATCAACTAAAGCTATAGCTGCTGGGTCAGGTTTGGGAGGAGTGCATAAATTCTTAAAAGACCGAGAAACTTTACACATTCTATCTGCCTTTTTTAGGAGCAGCTGGCTAACTATCAGAAAAACTGCAGGCAGTAATACACATATCTTCCAAAGTACAAAAATTGGAGGAATGGGTGAAGGTTCTGGAAAATCCTTTTGTAACAACTCAGTATTTTCTGAGAGACTGAGAAACTTCAGTGTTCTCCCACTGAAAACACTGGCAAAGAGAAACTCCCACAGGAAGAATCAGAAACTAACCTCTCCTCTGAATTTGAATGAGAAATCTGAAGAGAAAACCCTCCATCTGTTTCTCCATCTTCCTGAACAGATTCAGAATCTTGAATCTCTTCAGAATAAGAGGTGTCCCCCTTTTTTTTAACAGAAACTACTTTATAAGAAGGATCAATAGCCTGAATTAAACTGAGAGTCATACCCAGTAAACACATCCTGTCTAAGGAATTTTTTTGGAGGAGTAGATACAGGTTTACTTTTCTGTTTGACGGAAAAATTAGGTCAAAGGTGTTATTAATGGCAGCAGTACCTTTCCCTGGGATGTACATAACATTCTGACAAAACATACATGTCTTCCCTGTGCCCTCTCCAAGGACTGACAAGAATGTCTCTCCCTTGCACACTGAGGGGATCCCAGTAGCCGCATAGAATGTGGCTAGCCCCCAGTCCATACAGGTGCTATACCAGAGGGATCCAAGTAAAAGATGAGGTACAACAAATGGCCACAGCAGAGCCACTGATCCTCATCCGAGGTAAATCGTTAACCTGTTGTAGTGACAAAGGCTGTTTGCTTAACATTTTCTTTTTGTAGCAGGAAGGACTGTTCCATCAAGCCAAACGTGATGCCTCTTTCCAAGTGAAAACAAGCAGCAAAAAACAGTAAAACTGTAAAATCACTTTAAATACTTTACCAACACCAAAAAATAAAATAAACACAATTTTTTTTCACAGAATAATGTTTTTCAGCTACTTTAAATAACATTTAAACTGGCATGAAAAAAAGGAGTGTTCTTAAAAGTACCATAGAGTCTGTTGACAGTCTGTTAAAAAAACAAGCTCCTAGGTTTCAATAACTTTCCTGAACAGCGAAGTATTAATAAATAAGCATTTTTTTAATGGAAAGTTCCCCCCAAAGTCGGAACTTATCTATCCAGCAAGGGAACA
Source organism: Protopterus annectens (assembly GCF_019279795.1). Classification (NCBI taxonomy): domain Eukaryota; kingdom Metazoa; phylum Chordata; order Ceratodontiformes; family Protopteridae; genus Protopterus; species Protopterus annectens. The sequence goes on along the minus strand of NC_056731.1, from coordinate 48,570,168 downwards.
GCACAAGTGACTGTCAATCCTCAAAAACCTCAGAGGAACATACTCTTCAGCAGCAGGAAAGCTCTGAAGGGCTTGGCACCCAACCCTTTGTTTTTAGTCAACTTAGCTCAAGTTAACTGATGGTTTGTTCATGTGGAAGGTACCCTGAAGCTTTGGAAGTTGGACGGCTGTTATAGCTAATGCAGGATATAACCCATATAACTAAGGCTACTGCAGCAGTGATCAGTATAATGAATAGCTGAAGATTTCTCAGTTATAAATAGAGAAAACTCTATTCTTTCTTAGTTTAACCCAGATAAAATCTAATGTTTTGCAAACTGAAGCTTCAGTCTTCTTGTTACAGTAAAACAGTACACCTCTTTGTTCTTTTACAGTTATGAATATGAGCAAGAATTTCATATCTGCATCATGTTTCACAGTTGCAGACAGGAACAAAAATGTCATCAGTATAGGATGATGGTGTAACTGACATGCGATCAGTGATGTCAGATAAAGGCTTGCACAACATGTAACCAGGGTATGTGCAAGTATGCTGCAAATTGTATGGTCAGCATAATGCAAAATATGACTTATATATTGATTTATCATGTAGTATAACTAAAACGCTGGGTCATTGATCATCAGGATAGTCACTGCTTTCAAACACACGGAGTCTGAAATAGAATGATACATAAAGATGATGGCTACAATGCACAGGTATGCAGCTACAGCTGAATGCTTCCAGTGGCAGTTATAAATATCTCCAGTATTTGCATGTTATTAAGGACAAAGTGTCATCTGCAAGCTGTTAGTAAAACAGCATAGCATGTATTTGTTAGAACTGATGGCAACATCTGCTGATCTAAATGTTCCCAAAGTCTATGTGATGAATGAGGTGACAGAAGAATTATTTTGACAAAAAATGCACAGAATTAATAGAATTCTTCTTTGTCTGTATCTATCCTTTACCATAGTATCTTTATAATACAGAATATTGTCTTGTTATAGCCTTCTTCTGGCTGGTCTTACATCTAAAGAAATATTTTTTGTTGTCCTCTGAGCTTGTTGACTATTTGTCTGAAGTTTTCTTTTTGCCTATTTAATTATTCTTTTATTTTCACTCTAAAATGCTTTAGAGCAGTAGTTTAGATTCTATAATGGAAATAAACAAATTAATTTTAGTGGATCAAATCATCCAATATGGGTATTATACCCTGCTCCTAATGATGGTGGACATTACTTTGAAAAACAGGATGTATGTTTGACAGCAACTTGACTTAAAGAACACTATAGGCTAAAAATCAAAATGGCTGAAGAAATCCTTCATTGTGTTTGCTCCTCTCTCCCAATGTGGAGTGACCTCAGAGCTGATTATAAAAGATGTACAGGTGATGAATCCTCTTATGTGGGTGGTCTGGAGGTTGGCCCATGATTGAAAACCATTGCTGTTTTTGTGTCTGTGGTTGACTTATTTCTGTTGGTAGTGTTTTTTACTAACTTAACTGTTGGTTACATAATCTTGGCCCTCAGCTTCAAATATGCTGCAGCATTCCTTTTTTGTACACTGAAATAGACCCTTTTTAAGTTTCAGAACTCTTCCTATCCATTACTCATATTTTCCTGTCACCCGGTTTCTTCTTGTGTAGCCCAAACATCCTGGTGGTCATCCCAATATAAAATGCAGTGCAACCAGTACATACCCCAATATAAACAACTCTTATACTCTTACAATTGAAATACCCTAGTATCTTTACATTATAAGACAAATGATTCAAATTCACATGAGGCCCATCCAAAATAAATCTACAGATGTTACAGTTTGCACATTTGTACATACCAAGTGGTTTAATAGTCTTTAATATTCCATCATTGGGATGACCGCCAGGAAGTTGTGTGTAAGAATTAGGAACATTTATATTATATAAAGAAGAACGATATTAAAAGTGCATTTTTAGGCATACATTGAATTGTTGCAATCATAAAAGTATCTTTTTGCAGTTCTTGAACAAGCTCCCATAGAATTGAGGGGTGGGAATTTCAAGAACTACTTGGAACAAAAAGAAGCCTTGTGGCAAATAAAACTACACAGCCTGGGTTGAATGATGTAGTTAATATTAAGTGTTTTTTGAAGAATCAAAGATGATACGTGCATAAATGAAATGTATCTGTAGTGTAACAGTAGATTTTTATAAGAGTTTTATAGCTTTAACATTTTTAAATTAGTTAATTGATTTTGTGATTTTATTTGAAGGTGATTTGTATTTAAATTAATCACTGTGGATATTCTACATTCTGAAGAAGTCTTAGGACGAAAGCCTAAATAAAGTTTTTTGTGCGCTAATTCTGCTTGTTGAATCAGTCTGGTTCTGATTTCCTATTTTGTTGCAGTTGACCTAGTTTTGCTGGATTTGAACAGATTTGTTGTTTTTACATATATATTAGTTGAATAGCAGAGGATGCTGACCAGAACGTACTCAAAATGGTTGGAAATGGGAGTAAGGTTTTACTTAAGAAGAAAAAAATTCCCCAATCAGAAGAAAGCAATTGAATTAATCATCACACCATCATTCAATGTCAGTGCTGATAACATCGCATGAGTCATCAGTGTGACCCAATGCATATTCACACAGAAATCCACACATGGAAGTTAAGCAGTGTGCATCAGTAAGGCAGGCAAACACAAGACTGTGCCATATCACATATCGCAGTGATATCTGTAGATGGCGAGCAACAGATCTAAAGGATTCTGACAAGTCATTCTTCTCTGTTTACCAGGCAATACATCTGATTGATTCCTCATACAGTAACTAACTTCTGCATTTTTGGAGAAGCATGCATCCCATGTAAGCAGTCTTCCTTACAGTATCCATATTGTCCTTCTCATACTGCATGACATCTATCAGTTCATGCAGGCCAATGTTTTTGGAACAGCTTAGTGCCCACAGCCCCTAATACCACTCTTCTACAATATTCTGAGTATGTGGAAGGACAACCAGGGAGGAATGACAAATGGACCAAAAAGTGAAGACATTTTGATTTGTGTGTACTAGAATACTTTGGTCTACCACATATACAGTTTTCACCAAATCACACAAGGAATTTAAAGGCTTCAGGTGAACATCTTCCTCTATGCAAATGAAAGGCATTCTTTATCTTATGTGGTGGAAAGTTGGCTAGTTCTAGGACCTACTTCATCTCTAGCTGAAATTCAGACTACACAGTATATTTTAGTTGGTGCCCCAATGTCTGGATGTGCTTCCAAGGTACTCGTCCTAGAAGGAACAAACACATATATGCTCTAGCTTTTAGAAGGGTGTAGTCACAACATTATAGGCAGCCTTCTCAAAGCTTAACAATGCAAATGCGGAGTTCAGTGTCTTCCCCAGCTTCTCTGCAAGAATCATTAGCTGCTGGAACAAACTCTCGTATGCTGGCTGAGACCTTGTAGTTGTTTCTTTCTCCTTAGATCTGAGATGAAGGTTGCCAGACAGCGTACAGAGGTGATCTGCACAGGGTAGCAGATGAGCTAGTTACCGTGCTGTTCCAAATACACCTAAAATGTCACCTTAATAACTCAGGGTAAAAAAAGCCTTTTACTGCCATATATCTACTTTGTGCCTAACAGTGATGTGAGATTACATGAGGCTGTATCTTGCTGTCAGGTGCTTCAAAAGACTATTATGCTCTGTCTTTCTAGATTAAGCCCTGAATCTTGGCACTATCTATATGCAGTATGAGTATAGTCTCTTTTACAAATGCACACGATGAAAATATGCTTCCTTCCTCCACCTTGTCTAGCTAGATCATGACCATAAAAATCCACCTGAAATGATATTCATTATGTAAACAGGAATATCTCATGCTACTGTCTCTCTTGCCTGATCAGTGCCTAAATGTTGTTATTAAAATGATGTAATTCTATCTGTAAATAGGTGAATACCATGTTACTCCACATTTGTCTCTACCCTTTTCAACAATACCATAATTCAGGCAGTGTGAAAATGCCATCTGCATGTCTTTCAGCATATTACTCAATTCTAAGTATGCATTTCTACTAAATGCTAATGTATGTTTTGAATGTTTCCTTTAATTTAATAAATTTCTGGTGCTTTTCCCCCAAAGTCTCCACTCAAAAGTTATAACATACTCAGTTGGACATTCTGATAACAAAAGCAAATAAATAAAAAGATAATAATGTACGCAATTTACTTTTGATGTGCACTGCTTAAATTGTTCATGCCCTGTTGCATGCATTATGTGTGTACTTTCATGGTGTATTCTAACATTCTGGTAAATTCATTTCTTGGTTTTCATCTAGAAACAAACAAGTCCTTTAGTTTTGCTTAAGAGAAGTTGATTACGACTAGGGAGAAAAAGCTTGCTTGCTGTCTGGTTCCCTCTGCAGAGGATCATAAAATGAGAAAATCCACATGTACCTCGGTCCTAGTATGCAACTGTTGTTTAATACTTTATTTTGCAAAACAGGACTGAGAAATAATCATTACTAATAGAGATGCAGCATTTGACTGTTTCCAATATCCTTGTTACATATTTTGAGTATTTCTGAAATAATCTATCGGGATAGAGCAGTAGTTACATATTAAATCTAACTTTCTTTCTGACAGAGTATCTTAGTGTACACTGTAGCTATCTGCTTCAATACAGTATCTCAAAATAAAATAAATTAATTTCACCTGTCTCCTAAAATACTTCCAGCTCAAACACAGGCCATCATTTGGATAAAATGTACATTTGCAATCTGAAGCAGCCGTACCTAACATTTTTGCTTAGCTCACCATACTGTTAGCTGCTGATTTCAGGACAGAATACCACGCATGTTACACAGTAATCTCTTAAGAGACCCAAACTCATGGGAGTGCTTGCTTATTTGTGTCTGTGTACTTGTGCACATATGTTTATGAAAGATAGAGCTACAGTGTTGCAGGCAGGCAGAGCTAGAGATAAAGTGAAAGATGGCAAAAGAGAGACAGTTAATGTTTGTGTTTCCTGTCCTGTCCTGTCTCCTTCCCTATCACTCTCTTCCCACTCTTAGAGACGGCATGATTAGAACTTACTTTGACAACTGAATTACAGTTGGCTCTTGGAATATGCAGCATCAGAATGAACAAGAGACAGGCTCACACACCCGCTCACACATACCCACATAGAGCATAGTAAAGTAAAAGTGATGTGCAAACTTATTTTTTTTTGTGGCTTGTTTTGCAAAGGGTTAATGCATATTTTAATTATTTAACGAGCATTCAAATCTTAGAGATTATTTTGTTACCCCATTTCTGGAAGTGGTATATTCTTAAAATGTATTCAGAGACTTGTCTTCAAGTTAGTAGAATAAAGTAACCTATTTTTTTTCCCTTTGGACACAGCAAAATAAGATTTACATTAAAAATACTGCCTGTCTTGCATCCGTGAAAATCTATGGGTAGGGTTTGTGATTACATAGATTTAACCCACACTTTGAGAGCTCTGATAGCTCTTAGCTAGCAACCTTTGACCCCAATGTGTCTGTGGAATGTAAATTAAATCCCTCTAATACCCTGTCATAAGTTAGTTTTACTTGATGCAGTATAATCTTTCTAGCTGGCATGATTTTTTTTTCTTAATGTGCACCTGCTTCTTCAAAATGTAACTGATCTAAGGGAAAGGTTGCTATCATCCCTCTCAGTGAGCCTCTCTCAGGTCATAGAAAAGAAACTGGATCACCTCTAAACAGCACAAATTATTCTGGGCCTTTCCATGCCATAAAGTATATTGTGCACTGCACATTACATATAAAGTAAAATGTCTTAAGAGCAGTTTGTGGCCATTTATTCAGAGTATAGAAGTAGCCACTCCCCAGGCCACCGCTGCACATACTTATAGCTTGGAACATTATCATTTTGCCACTGACTTGCAGCTATATACATAATTTATTGTTTTATGTTTTTGTGTTTAGTCTGTTTCCAACAAAGAAACAGTAACAAAACTCATTTTTTTTAAATGCATGGATGTTTCACACTTGCTTGGCTCTCTCTCTTTCAAGCTGTGATCTCCCTAAGGACAGTGACCTTACCATATGAGAAGTGCTTTGATAATGTATTCAGTTCTGACTCTTGTTTAGATAGTAATCAGAGGCAATGTTTATTTTATTTGCATCTTGTTTGCTGGGTGATTCCACTGAGTATACACTGTCATTTTTTTCACTAGAGACCCAAGAAGCAAGAAGATGATTCCCCTGTTGTGGAGGGAACAAATGTATGTACAAACATAAATCAACAAAATTTGTATGTATGTGATAACGTACACGAGTTGCAATACCATATTTTGCATTAGCATTCCATCAAATTAAGTAAATGCACAAGCATCTCTCAGTAAAGTGAACAACAAAAAAAAAGACACAATCTTGAAAAAAGAGCAGGATGAAGTATTTACATAAACCTGGCATAAAAAGCTGAGAGAACACAGCAAGACAGGGCAGAACATGGAGGAAAAAGATTTTAAGTGATCAGGACAGAAGAACAAACAGTAAGAAAGTAACAGGAACAACACAGAAGTAAGCAGACACTGAAAATAGGAAGGGAAACTAAGAAAACACTTGTACATAGGAAATCAACATTCAAATAAGGCATGAGATGGGCACAGAACTCGAGGCAGCCAGAGACGGAACCAAATGCTGGTTTTAATAAAACTAGCCTTTATGTGTATTAAAGCAACAGCAGCATGTCTTGCCATGATGACACTGATGTAACAGCACCATGTCTTGCCATGATGACACTGTGATGCAACAGCACCATGTCTTGCCATGATGACACTGTGATGTCACTGAAATGTGACGTGAAGAAGAACTTATAAATATGAGCAAATACATTATTCTGTAGTAGTGAAACAGCTACACCAAAAGTTATCTTGACTGGCTTTAATATAACAATAGCAATGTTTAACAGAAAATATTCATTTACAAATTCTTCCACACCTGTTTTATTCATTTCAGGATCTCAGGTAACCCTGTGCTTTATTCTGGCACCATGCCTCTCACCTGTTTCACAGTTGGCTGCACAAGCCTACCACAGGGTTATCAGTGCAGACTCTTGAATATCATATGGATGTTTTCTATCTCCCATGAACATATCCACTTTAATTTTAAAAATACCCATACTCTCTGAATTCCAAATCATGGAAATGAGTTGATTCCAATACCTGGATATTATTTGAGTTACACACCTGTCACATTTGTTAGTTCTGTTACACTTAACTTACAATAATAGTCCTTTTTCACATGTACCACTGTTTGATGTTACAATTCTTACTTGTATCTCTTTCCTGAAGTCATCTTTCATAATTGTTCTCATACCCTGACAAACTTTTCCCCCTAGTAACCATATACATTACATGGTTTTAGTCTATCAGAGTAAGTGAAATTTGCTTTACAGTACACCCTTTTAGTGAACTGTCTCTGAACTGATTCTAATAAACTTATACCAGACATTATAAGTTGCAGAAGATCATGTTGTGTTCAATTATTTCTCTTATGATAGTCATTGTGACACCCCTGCACTGTCCCAGTAATCAAGGAGCCTCAATCCTCACCACTGGCAACAGTGGGGGATGTACACAATGGGAGGATGACAAGTACACACACAGTAAAGTGCAATTTTCCTTAAGAGCACACACAGATCACAGTCAGTCTGGGGCTGGTTTCTCCATCTGTCTCCAGATCCCCAATAGGACTCCCCACTGGCACAGCTATAGGGTTGAGATCTTAGCCAAGTGGCCAAGCTAAGACCCTCAGCATCCTCTCTGTCCAACTTGTGCTTTGTGTCTCTGCCCCAGTAGCTGACACACACACACTTTGAGATTTGATTTATACACAAACACAAACACACACCTGGGAAAGGCTAGCACAGGTTTACTAGCTATGTTCCCTTCTGCCCAGACTATAAGGTAGTTCTGACTGCCACCAGGCACTACTTATCAGCTACTTAAGGTCCCTAGCAAAGGGTCTCCAATCCTACTGTGTAATGTTACTATTAATCCAAATGGTAGTCTGACCAAGAGTAAGGCTATTTAGGAGTGGTCTGTACAGTGTCACCAAATACATATGCAAGTACTCTAAGAGCTTAAATATGTCTCACAAATACCAACCACAAAGCTAGGTTTAAATATATTTAATAATAAATAATAAAAGAACAAGACAATACTCAATAAATCAACATAGTAACTTCAGGGTTCAAAATCACAGGAAGTATTTAAAACAACATTGCAAGTCAGTCTCAAATAAGTAGAGAAAACATCTAAAGTCATCTTTACTATATTCCTAACTATATCTAAAAGAGTTACTATGCCCTATAAAACTTTCAGAGCAAGGGAAGTGCAAATGATGATGATGAGTGGATGTTCTTGCTAGGTCCAAGACAAAATACAAAATGCACATTCTCTCTCTCTCTCTCTGAGAGAGTTTTTAAATTAATATCAAATATTACTGCTGGGTTAGCTTGGATGACATCACTTTTTGTCACCTGACTTAAGTTCCCAAGCTAACCCACCCATTGTAGCATTTGACATCTCCTTGTGAAAAATACATAGCCTTTAGGTGTTTGCAGTTCCTAGAAGACATAAAAATAAAACATTTACAAAACAATGCAGAAGGCACCCTAGTTCTAGATATCCTGTCTCCTTGCTGCATTGAAACTAACGTTTATAGTACAATCGTAAAACAATTTCATTTCAACTTATTTTCTTGAAGTTTTGCAAGTTAACTCTGTATGTTCCAGTTTCTACTGTTAAAAATATACATTTGCACAGGAATATAGTTTATATACATTTCTGTTCTTTTCCAGTAGGGTATACTGTGGACACATCTTTGTTACTCAGTACTGTACAAACCCTGTTCTACACACACTTCTGTACCACTAGTTTAATACACACATAACATATAGTTCTAATACATTTGGTAACACAAGCAATTGCATTATGCTGGTATTCACAAATGACATATAACTATTTACAAAATTCCAGATAGCTGGCCTGGCAGTGTCTCCTTTTGTTACATTCCTATATAAATCATATTAATATTCTCAAATGACATATAATTATTTATAAAATTCCAGCAAGTTGGGCTGGCAGTATTTCCCTTGTGTCACAGTCATAAACAGAGAAATTGATATGTTCAGATCTCTGGTCACCACAGTTCTTAATATTAGGCCTACCTGTCACAAAGCTCTGGCCTTTATTTCCATAATGTGATGTTAAACAGACAAACCTGGTCCTATTGTTATTCCTAAACCTTTTATACAGGTACCAATTTCAAGGTGGTGTCTACCCATCCTGATTTCTATGCTGTGAGATACAACATATCATATGATCTAATTTTTACCCATGTGGAATTCTAGTCCCATTCCTGGGGCCTCTGCTTAAACACCACTCTGGTATTTATCTCATAGGTTCATTGGTGCATGCTAGACTAACTTCCTTGAAGGGCGATTTTAAGCCTAGCCAATAACCCAAGGTCAGAATCAAAGTATTAGAACTATATGTTATGTGTATATTAAACTTGTGTCTATAAGGTGAAGACCTTAACCCTATTTAATTCCTCAGTATCAGAATTATTTTCAGTTGTTGCACTAATTTTATAATCATCAGTTTACTTCAAAATCTAATACTTATTTGAAGATTGCAAAATCAAAAGCACAAATGTTAAATAAAAACTGGGCCCAGTACTGACCCTTGAAGAACTCCGGTATTTCTATTTTTCTAGGATTACTTTTAACCCACCATTAAAACACACCTCTTCCCCTCCTTTAACCAATAGTCACTCAATCCACTTTACTACATAGTGATTTTTACTTGCTTGACACATACACTCTATAATCTAATTATGTAACAAGCAATCAAAGGTTTTGGCTATATCTAGGAAAATTACTACACATTGCTTCTTCTGATAAAACAATGAAGGAAAGTTTATCATAATATGTTATGTGGGACGTTAAAGTAGAATGCCCCTTAAAAATCCATTTTGTATAAAATCTAAGTGAGACCCATATTTACCATCTCTTGTCATTAATCTTAAGATGCATCATTTGAAACATTTACCATATTAGATGTCAAACTAATTGGTCTATAACTAGACATCTCCTCTTTATTACCTGTTTTGTATATGTTACAGTTTTTTACACTCATCAGGTACTCCCAAATTTCTTACAGTTCGATTCTCGGCTGGAGCGCCTTCTGTGCAGAGTCTGCATGTCCTCCCCGTGGTCGAGTGAATTTAAAGACATGCAGGTAGGTGTGTGTGTGTGTGTGTGTGTGTGTGTGTGTGTGTGTGTGTGTGTGTGTGTGTGTGTGTGTGTGTGTGTGTGCCTTCTTTGAAGGCTGGGCACTGGAATGGCAACTTGACACTGTAAAATTCCACTGCCAATCATTAGCGCTCCGAGTTCCGCTGTGGCGACCCCTAACTGGGAAAAGCCGAAAGACAGTTTTTAGCAAACATTTACACATGTTGTGCAACAATGTATTAGGAAATAATATGTAAACAAATGCCCAGAGATATTATCAGGACCCATTGGGCATGTCCTTTTCACTTTGGTGTGTGCACAGCTTACTTCTTCCTCAGTGATCATGGCTCTTCTACATTTAACCATAGAAATGGCATGAAGTACAGTTCTCAGTACCTCCATTACTCAAATGAACAATATGTAATTTTAAAACATTCTGTAATATCCTTAAGTAGTATAATTATGCACCTATTTGATATTAAGGATCCAGTCAATGGCTAACAGTGTTTACCTTTCTGCAAAATCATTTTTTATTCTTTGTTTTTAGTAAAGCGTGTTTGTATATTTCTTTTTCACTTTTAGACCTAGCTTTAGTTGTTTAGAAACTGAATTTAGACACCTTTTACTGGATCTAATACTGTGTTGCTTATATTTTTACAGACTCTTCTTTCCCTGTTTAACAAACTATTTATGCTACCATTTCAACAAATTTCATCTTTAGGGGCCCCTTTTGTTTTTGTCATTTTTTTCAAATATTTTTATTGAAAATGTTTTTGAAAAAAGTATGATTAATTATATCAAAGTGAAATAAAAAAAAACATTTTTTGGTTAACAACAGAAAAAAAATCATATACAAAAAGAACATTACACACCAACAAATTGTTTTTTATCATTTTGACTTCATTAAAATATCTGTTACAACTATCCACAAAAGATACTGTCCCTGATTTTGTATACCATTACCATCCCATATATTTGCCTTGTTCCTGGTAAAATGTTTGATTTTCTGCTAAATCGCTGAGTATTGCACTCGGTCACTAATACAATATGGCACAGTTTCATACTTCTACTGTTCAGATGATGCATGTTTATACAAGACTTGGTGTGCTATTAGCTCTTTAAGTAAATCAGAGTTTGTTTGTGTCTTTTGGCTTTTCCCGGTTAGGGGTTGCCACAATGGAACTCTGGTCCGCTAATGATTGGCAGTAGATTTTTACATACTGGCTTGCGGGCCTAAAGCACAACCTTCAATGAAGGAACGCCCATTCATGCATGTCGCTACATAGAAGACGCTCTAACTGAGAATCGAACGGGCAACGTCTGTGAGGCGACAACGCTACCGCAGCACCACTTTAAAAATGCCTATGATTTTAGACCTTTGCCCTCCCTCATTATTTTTGGCTGTTACTGATTCTTGAGCAGAAATGTTGAGAGCAGTGTCCAACATTCAGTGGGTGTAAGGCAGGGAAACTAATCCTGGATTGGATGCCATACCAGTCTGTCACAGGACACACACACACACACACACACACACACACACACACACACACACACACACACACACACACACACACACACACACACACACACTGACTCACTCACTCACACATAGCATGTATACCTGCAGGCAGTTTTAAAGATCACCAATTCATCTATGTAATCCTTTCTGGATGTGGGAGGAAGCTGGAACACCAGTTGAAAACCTACATGGACACACAGAGACATACAAACTTTGCAAGATGCCATCCCAGGTGAGATATGCATTGGACAACTAAGCACTGAGAGCTTTTACTGACATCGACATTGTAAGACGATACCTCAGCAGGTTCACAGATTTCAACAACTGTCTGATAAACACTGTGTGCACAATGTTGGAGATGATCTTCGACAGCAATTTTTTGTCTTTTTCGGAAGATATTTCAAACAGATCACTGGTGTGGTGATGGGTGCAAGGGTAGCATCTGTTTTCACCAATTTGGTTATGAGCTAGTGGGGACAGGCACACTTGAAAACTCAGACTTGTTTAGTAAGCTTGTGTTCTTCAAGAGGTACACAGATGATTTGATTTTTGTTTGGAATGGTACCTCTGAAGAATATGACCAGCTCTTCTCTTTTGTCAATGAGAGTACCGCTTTCCTCATGTCCATGTTGAGTGGGTTTGGGAAGAGTATCAACTTTTTAGACATCAGTCTTTCTATTAATAATGTCCATGGGTTTTTTCTCAGCAGGATCTTCCACAAAGACACTTTTGTGAACCAGTACCTATGCAGAGACAGCCTGCATCCTTATCATATGAAGAGAGGAGTCATTAAGGGACAGTATATGTGGCTGAGTAGGTTGACCAGTGACAATCAAATCTTCCCACAACAGATGGCCATTCTGAAGTCCTTTTTCCAGTACAGAGGCTATCCGGTATGATTGGCTCACTGAAATTGAACACAAAGTTGTATTGCCAGAAATGGATGTCCTAGACCTATCTTGCACCATGGCTATTTGTCTTCTTCGCTGGTTGTCTGTGACACACCTACTATCCAATATAACACTGTGATTTGTTATCAAGGAGCCTTCTTCACCCTTCCTATTACTACTGACATGTCCTTAATCAGAGAAGTGCTTAGGGACAATTGGAAGATTATTTTGTGGAATACAGAGCTGGCTAACATTTTCGGTGATTGTCCACTTTTCACTTAGAGAAAAACTTATAACATCAAGTCAGTTCTTGAACATCCAGCTGTTGATCCTCCAGCTTCACTTACAACTTCTGGCACTTATAAATGTGGCATGTGCAAGCAATGCCACTATATATGTAACTCATCTCATGCATTCATTCCTTCTTCAGACCTAGATGCACGGGCGAAAAGGAGATATGACTGTGACGCTAGGTGTGTGGTCTATTTAGCAACATGTGCATCATGTGCAAGTCTTTTCATTGGCAAGACTATCAGAAGACTATCAAAGAGAATCTATGAACACATTCTTGCCATCAGAAAAAAAGATAATGCTAACTCTTTAGCTGAGCACTCCTTAACATGTTTAGACTTCAAAAAGTTTTCTTTTTTTTTGTATTAGATTCAGTTAACTATGACAACTTCTCCGGGAACTTTAAAGTCCTTTTAGAATGCAGGGAATCATTATGGCAGAATAAATTGAGAGCCGATAAAACACCTGGCCTCAATGAATCTGTCAACATCAAGTGTTTTCTTTTAGTTCAGAAGCTTTAACTATTTTAATTCAGCATTTATATGATTTTTCTATTTAAATTATTCAGCACAGGAAGTAAGTGTTATTTGAATTGTATGTATAGTTATTTTGTTGCAAGTTTCAGTACTGTTTCTTTAAGAGAACACCTTCTTTTAATTGGAACTTTATTGGTTGTTCATCAATCATGTGATTTTTGGCACCATTTTAAAACAGCATAGTGTATTTCATGTTTTAGATCCTGCGGAAGTTCTCTGTGTTTATATTAATTAAAGAACAAAAAGTGCTTCAATCTAAAACAGCTTCTGAGATTCCAGATTTTCCAGTAGAACAGTTCTTTTGTTTGTTGGTCTTTTTGCCCTACACTGCTTTGGAATTTAATACTTTAAAATTGTCTGTGATTTTGGACCTTTGCCCTCCCTCATTACTTTTGGCTGTTGCTGTTTCTTGAGCAAAACAGTTGAGAGCAATGTCCAGCACTCAGTGGGTGTAAGGCAGGGAAACTAATCCTGGATTGGATGCCATACCAGTCTGTCAAAGGACACACACACATACTCACACTCACTCACTCACTCACTCACTCACTCACTCACTCACTCACTCACTCACTCACTCACTCACTCACTCACTCATAGGTTCATAGGTTCATAGGTTTATACTAGGCTATCTGCCCTAAGGCATTTATAAGCCTAGCCCAAATTTTTGTGGCTTACGCCACCCCTTATATGAAAAAAATACTGTGCCCATTAGTTTGTTGTGCCTCTGTCCAGCAGTGACACAGATATGATTCCCGGGGTAAACCTACGATCTCCCATCCACAGGTCTAGATTTCTCTTGAACAGAGTCAGCGAGGTGCTCTGCCTCACATGGACCGGGATTTTATTCCACAGCATAGGGAGTCTCTGAGTGATAAATCTATCCCTCCAGCACGTCCTATTTATATCCGTGCTAAGGTTTAAGTCACTTGCTCTAGTGGTTTTGGTGGATTTGGATTTTTTGAGGTGGAGCATGTCCATTAATTCCGGGTTGGACATGGCCTTGTATGTCAGGCACATGTCACCTCTGAGCAGACGGTATGCGACTGAATAGAGCTGGAGTTTCTTCAATCTGGCAGCATATGACAGATTTTGGAGTCCCTTTATCCTTTTGGTGAGGAACTTTTGGGGTCTCTCCAATTGCTGCAGATGTCGGGTGAGATACATCCCGAATGGGGCATTGTACTCGATCATTGGTCTGATAAGTGAAGAGTACAGGGGAACAATGACCTCACTAGATCTGGATGTGAATCCCTTCATGATCAGGTGGGCAATGTAGAAGGTCTTTCTAACCACTTTAGCAATGTGAGTGTCAAAAGAAAGGCCACTGTCAACCTGGGTCCCCAGGTCCCTGATAACCTCTTCTGTGCTTAGTGGATTGCCACCTATATGGTAGCTTGGGGTTACCTTGTTTTTCCCGAAGGGTATGACTATACATTTTTTGGCGTTTAACTTCAGGCCATGGCTCTGGCACCAGCTATCTGTTTCCGTGAGTCCCTTCTGAGGGATATCTGTGTCCGATGCACTTTCCACTATGGTGCCCAGTTTGCAGTCGTCTGCAAACTTTGTCAGCCAAAGTCCTCCCATGTTGGTCTGTACTTCTGAGAAGTAGATGCCAAACAATAGGGGGCCAAGGACCGAGCCCTGTGGGACACCACTTGTGACCGGCTTGGAGTCTGACACAGCGCCAGCAACTCTAACCCTGTGGGTTCTGTCCTTAAGCCAGTTTGCAACCCATCTTGTGACATATGGGTTTACATTTAAGCTGGTAAGTTTTTCTACAATACCCGAGTGGGGTATTGTGTCGAAAGCCTTTGCAAGGTCAAGGTAGGCTGTATGGACTGCCTTTCCCTCATCAATGGCCTTGGTGACTGTTTCGAAGAAGTCGACCAAGTTCAAAAGGCATGATCTTCCCTTGACAAAGCCAAACTGGGTCTGGTCCAATGTCTGCAAGTCCCCTATATCTTTGTTTATGAGCTCCATTATGATCCTCTCCATAGCTTTGCAGACTAGACTTGTTAAGCTTATGGGGCGGTAATTACCAGGGTCCGTAGAAGCGCCGCCTTTGTGGAGTGGGACCACAGTTGCCGTACGCCACTCCTTGGGCACGTATCCTGTGGTAAGGCTGAGATTAAACAGCTGCCTTATGTGCGGGTTTAATTCCTCATTTAGCTCGTGTAGCACACAGCCGGGGACACCATCTGGTCCCATTGATGCTGTGTTTTTAGCTTTAGAGAGAGCAGCTTTCACCTGCGCATTTGAGATGTCCGGGAGGCTACACTCGGCTGGGATAGTTATCTCTCCTTTAGGGGGGGAGAGGGGGGTGAAGTTTGCACTGAACCTGTCTGCCAGTATGTTGGCAATGTCTGTGGGTTCAGTGATTTTTGTATCATGTTGGACTAATTCTGAGCATATCTGGGAGTTTCCACCCAGGTTCCTAACATAGCTGAAAAGGCCTTATGATTGTCCTTTGAATCCATGGCAATTTTTCTCTCAAAATTGGCCTTAGTTGATTTTATGAGTGCTCGTATTTTTTTACTAATAATGATCAGGGGTGACTTCCCTTTTATGGATTTTGTTCTATCATGTAATAGCTTTCTCCTCTTATTGTAAAGTTTGTTAATGGCTGGGGTCCACCAGACTGGACGTTTGCCCTTTGTGGAAAGAGTCTTGGTTTTATTTGGGATTGCCTGATCCATGCAGTCCTGGAGGTGTTCATAGAAGGCATTTGTAAGGGCTTCCGCAGCTTGGGTTGTGGTTTCCTCTGGCTCACGAGCCTTGAAGGATACCACACCAGTCTTGAGTAGTGTGAAGTTTGCTTTAGAGAAGTTCTTCACTATGGTCTTTTTTGTTTGGGGTGGGGGCGGGATGTGGATTTCCAGTGAGATTAGTTTATGATCAGATCTCACCAATGAGGGATATACTTCCGGTGTGGAGCATTTTGTCCCCATGTTTGTGACAATGAGATCTAGTATATTTTCTCCTCTCGTGGGAACAGTGACTAGCTGTTCCATGGCATTTGAATTTATGAACTCCAGGAACCGTTGGGCTAGAAAGTTAGGGCTTGAGTAATGTTCCCAGTCTATATTCGGGTAGTTGAAGTCACCCAATATGATGGTGTTTGGAGATACATTTATACCCTCCAGTGTCTTCAGGAAGGCTGTGTGGGGTTCCTGAGTTTGAGAGGGTGGCCTGTAGCATGCTACAATTTGTAGAGCAGTTTTGCCTATGGTTAGTTGCACCTGGATGGTTTCCGGAGCTTCGTGCGTTGCCACCAACCTGGAGGTGTGGGTATCCTTTATGAATATGGTTACACCCCCTCCTTTTGTGGTGTGGTCCGGGTTTTGGGGCCAGAACGCATGATATGAGGTAAAACCTAATAGTGCCGGGGTGCTCTCAGGAGCCTTGAACCAGGTTTCAGTTACAGCACAGACATCGATGTTCTCCATACTGAGAAGGGCCTCGAGTGCGTGCATTTTGAGATTTAGACTTCTGGCATTGAGCAGCATTACCCTCAGTTTCTTCCCATTTTTGTTTTCTAGGGTGGTAGGTTTAGAATTTGAGCCTTGCCTAAAAAGGCACTATGGGGGTGGCAAGAGCCTTAGCCAATATCCGGAATCCCAGGGGTGACAGGTGCAAGCCGTCCCTTGCGAAGCAGCGTGGCTTGTCAAGCATGTCATCCAAGGCAGACAGACACTGGATCCCCTTTGAATGACACCAGACATTAAGCCAATTGTTAAAGCTGATCATCTTGTCTCTATATTGTGGCATCATTCTTGGTGAAGGAAGGATACTGCTCAGGGTTAGGGTCATACCTGCCTGGGCTACATAATCAGAGAGCTCCTCTATGTCTATTTTCATGTAGTCCAGGGAGGTACATCTCAGGTCGTTCACACCAGCATGGACAATGACTGTGTCATATTTGTACTTGCCGTGGAGTGACCCGAGTGCTTGTGTTATGTGGCGGATTCTAGCGCCCGATAGGCAGCTTACTGTGACCCTCTCCTTGTTCAGCCTGGTGAGTGGGACGTCAGTGTGTCTGACTATGGAGTCACCTATGACAAGTATGTTTGGTGTTGTATTTGGCCTTAAGGGCAGTGACTGCTTTGCACACTGCTTTTGTGGTTTATGTGTTGCTTGTGGGGTGTCTTGAGGTAGCAGTTGTTTGGGTGTCTGCTTTGGAGGCCTCTGCTGTTTAGGTAAATTTTACTCAGAGCCTCCAGTATGTCTTTGTGTGTTTATGTGTTTGATTCAGTGGAGTGGTAGCATTATGTGAGGCTGGTTTTGTGGTGTGTGTAGCTGCCTTCTCCTCCTGTCTGGTCTTGCCAGTCCTGAGTTGAGAGAGCTCAGCCTCCAGTTTGGCTAAATAGCTGCATCTCTCGCAAGTATTTGTGTTATGTGGGAGGAGGAGAGGGTTGTCTGTGTACATGAGGCAGTTATAACATTGCCTCAAGATTCCCAGATTCACCAGCTGGACCGAGAGGAGATTGACAACTGACCTTTGGACATGCTAGAATAATATTGGGAAATCCTTAATTGAAAACAAGGGCCAGTGGGGAGTGAGGGTGTAGTGCTTTTAATTTTTAGTGCTGACTTATATAATTGCTTTAGTGAGCAAGTGCCAGGTAACTTGAGTGCAATGTGTTACAAGTAACTAAATGCAAAAACGACAAACAGTAACTTTCTTTCAAGTGAAACAAGGAAATAAGTACAGTAAGCAATGCAGATATCACTAGTGATCCACAGAAGCGCTGAGAAGTTGCGTATTAGGTGGAATTAGCTTCCAGGGAAATAACAAGCAAACAAACAACAAGCATATAAACAAAGCTAGATTCAGCAGGCCTGGATCTAGTCTATGCTAGAGCAAACAAGGTGAACCACTCACTCACTCACTCACTCACTCACTCACTCACTCACTCACTCACTCACTCACTCACTCACTCACTCACTCACTCACTCACTCACTCACTCACTCACTCACTCACACATAGCATGCACACCTAAACGCAGTTTTAAAGCTCACCAGTTCATCTATGTAATCCTTTCTGGATGTGGGAGGAAACTGGAACACCAGCTAAAACCCACATGGACACACAGACACGCAAACTTTGCAAGATACCAGACCAGGTGAGAGATGCATTGGACAACTAAGCACTGAGAACTTTTACTGAAAGAGCTTTCACTGTATGTCAGCTCAAAGATGTTCTGACTTATAAACCTTTCAAGGTCATAAAACAATGACATTCTCATTTGTTAAAATCTTACCATGTTGTACATTAAATGTTTTTTTTTTTTAAATATCTGGGTTTTTGTTTTAAGTATGAAAGTGTATTTGGTGCAGTTCATTGTTTTGTGTTTCTAACTGAAACTGCTTTCTTTGTTAGACAGCTATATAAATGTTTTTACCATTAAGACTTTATTTTGCTGACCCATGTATTAGTCATGTATGTACTGCTTATGAAATACCAGTCTGGATTTCTGCTAAATAATTTAGTACTTGTCCATTTTAGCTGAGTAATTCTTCTAATTTTAGACTTAGGAGATATATTATTGATGGTAAACACATTCATTTTCTAACACACTTGTTTCTTGCTGCTATGGGCTGCAAGTAATTCCAGTGAAAATTGTCATATTCATTTAATGTTTTTATATTAATTGTGTATATCCAAAGCTACATTTTTTTTCTAGGAGCATTAGATCTGTGATATGTCTTCCTTGTTTTAAGATATTAGTGACCCATGTTAGGATATAAAATGTGACACCATGTACTTTCAAGCATTCGTATGGCAATTCTATTAAACAAACCTTGGTTTGTGTCAGAGCTCATTCGATAACATTCAGCAATTGATATTAGTACCATTTGTAAACCCCCCACTTGCTTGTTACTCCTAAACATACTTCTCAACTGTACAGATTTTCGCAGGATGTCCTGATTTTTACCTCATATTTTTGGCCTGTTCCTCATAAAATTTGGAGTTTTCTGGCAAATCACTGAGGCTTGAAGTCACTGAATAGTGACATATATTTGAATTTCAGACTTCATATTCTTCAGAACATGCACACTAGTACAAATCCTGTTATTCTAGCAACTAAGTCTACAAGAGTAATATTTAAAACTGTCCTTATTTTTGGGTCTTTGTCCCCCCATTATTTTAGACTTTGTCCAGATTTAATCCTCTAAGTGGTTGAGAGTATGCTCGTAAATCAAGCCATGTAATAAAATGTGATCAACATCTCAGGCAATATCCACAATAAATCTTACAGAGTTGCAACTGTGGAGTACATACTGCAGCCTGGACATCTTTCCGTTAAATAAAACATAGCTAGAGTATAACATACCCTTCCTGACTTATCTCATATAGGAATGTGTATGATTCCACGATGATAGACCTGTATCACAGGTAGATTGTGGGATCCTACTTTCCTAAAAAATCAGTCTAACTGTACCTCCTTTATATGCATTCTTCAACATGGATAACTGTAGTACAGACTGGCTTACTACAGTGCTACAAAGTTATAACATATATTTAAGCGCACAACATTTGCTTCCCTTTTCTCCTTTGACTCTAAAGCAACTATTTGCTAAATTAACATCAATATTCAAATGACATGGCGACATTTCAGGACTTAATCCATGTTAACTGTCTCCCACTATTTGCTCTAAACTTTGCACAGAACAATCATATTCTGCAAGTGACTGCAAACAAGATCTGCAGATTCATAACCCTGGCTGGGCCCAGAGAACACAACATGGTACGTCTAAAGAAAAATTCAAATGGCTACCAGTAATTGCGAGGGCCACTATCATGATCAGTGGTTTGACACTCAAATTAATTCCCTGCTCATTCTGATCACCTCCAGCACACAAGACTGCAATGCAGGCAGACAAACTACTCCCTATGCTCCTTTACAGACAATGCTATCTGTTTGTCAAGACCTCATTTCTTCAAGGCAAAAAACGAAGGAGCCATCCAAAACTTACACCTGCAGCATGGAAGTTAGTAAATTAACTAAACTGAAAACAACGGGGGAATTCAGTGCATTCTAAAAGGAGCTACTTCAATTTCTTAGTAATGAACACAAGTGCCAATGTTTTGACAATGGCTACATAAGGCCTACAGCAACTTGCTCATACTTGCACAGCTAGACACCATGTTATTGCTAAACAGCATCAGTACAGTTGTTTAATACATGTTTTACAGACGCAAATACTGCTTTCTGTTCCTTCTTTATTGTCTTCTATTTTTGTTTCTATAAGCCTACATGCTGCTTTATTTAAAGTACAGACTGCCTTAATGTGTATCACTGTCATTGGTATTTAATTGTATTTTCTACATCATGTTGTTTTTATGCAAATGAATTGTCACATTCTTTGAATTGTTCAGATAATACACTCATTCTTATACTGTGTTATTGTCATCTTTACCTTTTCCAAGTCACACCATTGCTCTGTAAATAAACTGTCACACTCTTTGAACTGTACAGATGACAAAGAATTGTAAATATCTGTTGGCATCTGAATGCCTAACTGGTCAGGGTCATGGCTGAAAATGGTCTTTGGACCAGCCCACCAATGTGGTCAATAAAAGTTAATAAATGAATAAGTCTTCACAGCCAACACAAAATGATGCTGAGGGTCTCAGACTTTGGCTTAAATCAAGTGGTTTCTAAACCAACAAGGCATAACTTTTCCACAGGAAATCACTCTGGCTTTGACAAGATGGCATCCACATTCTTCCCAGATATCAGTAACAGTTGCCTTTCAATGGTTGCTTGAGAGACCCTATACCTCCAGACTTGATAGCTTTTACTACATCTATTCCTTGTTTGCTGAACCTCTGTACTGTAATTAGGATGTTATGTACAATGATAATAAAGTCTCAAGATATAAGGCTTCCTTAATCAAAATTATATGCTCAGTACAAGTTAATTCTTGTCATCACTAGGAAGAGGTATACAGACAGGCAATCTGGGATATCTCCAGAGCAACATAAGTGGTTAAGGCTTTATACTGAAGCTTGATCTGATTATAAAGTTTCACTGACACATTTCCAGATCCTTGAAAATAATGCAAAAAAAAAAAAACAACAATACGAAAACACAACATGATTTACCAAAAACAGAAAACCATCTGCTGAAAAATCTTAGTCCATTCTGAAAGGAGATTAACCACTTCACAAGCAGAAGTATCCTCTCTTCATAGGTCTTTTTTGGCACCAAATCTAGCAAGTACACATTTTAAGAAAATTTTTATTTATTGCACTTCCAAACAATTAGACTAGATGTTGGTGTGCCTCATCCCATGGTGTAAAGGGATAAAGCCCTGACTATGACCTAGGCAACCCATGTTAAGTAAGCAGCACGGGTACTGAATGTGATAGACAGAGAGGCTGGGAGTGAACAGCCAATGGCAGGTTTCCCTTTCCTGGGACAGAGGCAGCATCAGTAACATCTGTGAGAGAATGGATTTATTACTGCAGCAATGCCTGTAGGGCACTTATTGCAAAGTTTGCATGCCTCCACAAGGGATTCAGTTAGGCTGGTCTGCTTGACCTACTGACTTCCCTACTTCCTACCAGCTAGCTGTTATGTGTACTTAGGGAAGGACTGATGCACTCACAACCATGGAATGAATGAGCTAATGTGGCTTCCTGCCTCAGGGAAGAGATGAGTCTACCCTCTGTTTTGAGTGAGGGGGCAATGATGAACTCCATGTGAAAGGAGCAAATGGACTATAGGATTCTCATCCAAACCACAATGTGTCAGGGGGGTCTGGTGAGCTCCTTGAAGGGCACAGATCCCCTCCCTCAGAAACAGCAATGGATTGGTCAATTGTATAAAGGAAGATGAGACACTGGGTCACTCAAGTGGAAAGCTTACCTTTGAGCGTTCAGATCACCATGAAACAAATCACTGTTTTTTGAAAAATAAATAACGAAACTGGTGATTCAGAAACATACAAAAAAATATTTTTTTTTGCAGAGAGGCAATTTCCCTGCACCCCTACATCCCCTAAATTAAATATACCAACTCCATTGTCACATCACAGTAGAAAAAAGGGGGAGAAATCCCTGAAAAGTGCAGCACTGTCTCACACAATACAACACATTGTGATGAAAGCAGCTGTGATGTTAAATATTCATTCTACAGCCACTCATCCACCAAAGCTTCATGGAAGGGAAAAAATAATATTGGGCTTACACTTCACCACATTATAATAAAAGACTACCAGTGGTTTTCATTGTTGAAAATTACACTTCACATAGTTCTCTTCATCTCTGGAAGATTTTTTTCTGAATATGGTAGTCCTGTGGCTGACAACCTGTAATCTGGGTTTTTTAAGTTATGCTCTCTTTATACATACAAACTACTTTTCAATAAGCAATTTAGGGGATTGTCAGTTTACCTACTGCATAACATTGAGAGGTGGGTGGAAGCCGTAGCATGTAGCTAAAACCGAATGAACACAGAGTGAATTTGCAGAATCTGTGCAGAAGTCACCTCAGTCAAGAAATAAAATGGGGAACCAAGGTCTGTGAGGCAGCAACCTTAACTGTTGCACCACTGCACCATGGGGTCTATTAGCAGACGTTGGCATACCTAGCAAAAGCATTGTAATATCTTAGAAAGTAAGGTGTCTTCTGTAGTGCATAGCATCTGTTCAGGGGAAGGAGGAGAACTGCGATGGTGATATGACTACTAATATATACATACCTGGCCAATAGAGACTCAAGAACACTTACTGGAGTCTTGTTTGTAGACCTACCCAGGGGATTTTACTTGACAGACTATTGTAATGTTTCATGTCCTGAATGTCACTGTTTTTTCTGAAGGATTCTATCAGGGTTAGGTTTAGTACATATGAGTATGGACAGAGCTATCTTTAGTCATGAATGGAAACATAAACCTCTCCCTAATGCTAACCCTACATATTACATTACAAAACACCCTGTCCCTAACACTACCACTAAACAGCTCGCATACATATCCATGCATTACACAATATCTAATCCCTTCCATTGCCCTTACTCTAACCCTAACCTGCAAGCACTCATACATACATACACATTCTGCCAAAATATTAGGTAATAATTTTACTTATTCACACTTCTACCTTCTGATATTCAGAAGTTGCACTTTAGCCTGTCCATAGAAAGTATTTGATCTATTGACAGGGACCCAGTTTCAGGACTACCCTTGCTTTAAAGCTGAAGTCCTTGGCAGTATTATCTGATTTGACCTACACTCTGTCAGAGAAAACAGTGATGGCCCTTTCTTTCTGAAAGGCTGTTCACTGCCTTGCTTTATACCCTCTTTCTGCTGGGCAATTATTGGCATTTTTAGTTAGATGTATTAGCATAGGTTCATAGGCAAGTACTAGGCTAGCTGCCCTTGTGGCCATTAAAGCCTAACCAATTTCCCCAAAGGTGAAAATTAAACCCTGTACCTTGTGTCTGGGAGGTACACACCTTAACTGCTGTGCCTCCATTACCTGTTGTATAATTTTTTTTGTATACTTTTAATGAAGGCACATGCTTCACATGTAAAGAAAATAGTAGTTTAATGCTAGACGTGGCAGCTGGCCAGACTTACTTGTTGGCTTAACCTGATTTACATAGCTTTTTGTTTTCACTAATGACACTGTACACTTATCACATTATATTAATATCTAAATGAATGTAAAATTAAATAAAATTTGTTGACCAGGATAGTCCAAATGAGAATTTTCATTTTCAGTGGAGTCTTGGGGATATAAACTTTGTGGTGAAATCTAGAGAAAACCTAATTTTAGCAACAAAAAGTGCAGAGAAAAAAATGATGGAATGATAATTAGTTTAGTAGAAAGACACTTGATAAAAAATATTGTGAAATACCATACACTTCTGGATTTATCAGGTACAAAATAATATCATCTGCAAATAAAGATAACTTTTCTTGATTACCATTCTAATTATATCCTTGCATTTTTGAGTCCCTTATTTTCTATGCCAATGGCTTTAAATATAAAGCTAATAAAGGGGGAAGAGGACACCTCTGCCTGGTTCCTCTGTTCAAAAACAACTTATCAGAGTGGAATCTTTCCACTTTCATTCTTGCCTCTGATCCTTCATATATCCTAATTAACTGTATTATTGTATCAAGGAATGCAAATGCTTCCATTGCCCTATTCATAAAATTACAGTTTTCTCTGTTAAATGATTTCTCTGCATCAAGATCCATTAATAACAGAAGTATGTTCTTATATTTTGCTTCCCCTCTGGATCACCGTTGTTCTATTAATGATGCCAAATGTTTCCCTCTCCTCTACAAAACCATATTGCTCCACATATATCAATTTTGAAAACACTGTTGCCAATTATTTAGCTAGTATAGAAATAAATGTTTCATAATCATGGTTTAAAAATCAAAATTGGTCTGTATGAAGCTGGAATTGATGGGTCTTTACCATCATCGGGTATTACAGCCACCACAGCTTTCTTCCAAGATGATGTTGCTTCCCCTCCTTTTAAAATACTATTAAACAAAATCTTCTATATCTTCATAGCTTTCTTCCCCACAACTTCCAAACTTCTACATGAATAAAATTTGTTACTAGAGACCTTCCTGAAAACTGGATATACAACATTGTTTTTATCTCATCCCCTCCTATCTTAACTCTTAATTGTTTTGCCTCATCTTCCTCTAACCTTGGCATAATTAAATCTTTTATAAATATTTACATTTGTGCTCTTTCCTGATTTTCCACATTTCTCTGCTTTATACAAATATCCATAAAATTTCTGAAATAACTCTAAAACCTCTACACAATCTTTCTTTCTGCTGCCTAAGTTGTTGTGCTAAAAATTATGTGTCCTGGAGTTATCAGAAATAGTTGCTTAACAGCAGTCTTTCCAAACTCATGAATATTATCCAGATACTCCCTTATTTTCTCTTTAGCACTCTGCATTTGCACCTCTTCTTGTTCTGTGAAATTCTCCTTATTCTACAATACTTTAATCTTTGTCAGCCTCTCTAAATAATTCCTGTTACTTCTTAACCACCTCTCTTTTTCTTTCACTTCTACTCTGTTTTTAAACTCCATTTTTATTTTATCCCATTCACTAGTTATAATGTCTGAAGATATTTCTATTTTCCCTAGTAACACTTAAATATTTTCCACTACTGTTTCCTTAAATTCCTCTCTTTTTAGCAGGTAGTTGGGAAATCAGCAATGTCTCATTTTTACTTCAATACCCTGCATTTTATCTTAGTTTTTATTGGTGCATGATCTGAAAGAGTTATTGGATGTGTGTAGAAGCTTTCAATAAACTGCAAATGCTCCAGTGAAATTTCCACATAGTCAACTCCAGTTATTATACCTTGGGAAATAATATGTAATCTCTGTCTGAGTTTCTGTTACTGAATTTGCATCTTCCATGCCAAATATTTTCATGACTGTCATCAGAAATCTACCCTCTTTTATATTTTCTCTTCTAGGCCCCCCTGACACATCCTCAGTATTGCAGATCTAGTTCTAATCCCGAACTATAAATAATATTCCCTGTTTAAAGCTGATTATTCCTCCCAAATTTTTCTTAAGCTCAATAATAGCAGTTTTTGGTGGAATGTAAATACATGCCAGCATAATTCTCCTCCCTTGCCAATAGCACTTACTACTACAAATCTATATTTATTGCCTTTTTCCTCTTATATCACTACTGGAGACCCTCTACAATTAGTCTAATTACACCCCCTTTCTTTTGTCCCTGATATTCTGTAGACTATCCATCCTGAATTCCTTTCTTTGTCAAATTCACATGTTAATGTCTTTCCAAATGTGTCTCATGCAGCACTGCTATTTGCACTCTGCATTTCTTAATATAATTCATAGGTTCATAGGTGTGTACTAGGCTAATGGCCTTGAAGCTTTTACAAGCCTAGCCCATAGAAGTGCCCTGGCATCATGCCACTCGACATTAGTTCCCAATGCCTCTATCAGCTATTGCCATAGCTCGCTCTCACCTTCTTTCAACCCTTCTGTATGCATCCCCTCTACTCTCGAATTTGAACAAGACTGTCCTTAACAAACTCTCAGTTTGCTACAACCACATTGCCAGGTTTGCCACTGGGCTGCCTTTTAGGACACATCATTGCATCAATCTAAATCAGCTTGGTAGGCTTGAACTACCTAGCCTAATCCAGTATAACCAACTGATTATGGCCTATAAAATCCTCTATAATCCGGACAATACTCCTGCACTTAAAAATATTATCACCCCCTATAACAATCCTAGACCGCTTCGATCCTCTAACAAACTACTAATTCAGTCTAGCAAAATTAATAACACAGCCGGTGATTCTCTCTTTGCAAACTCTGTAAGTAGATCCTGGAACTCACTTCCAGCTGATATTACCTTACTTTCCACCTTAGGTCAATTTAAAACTAGACTCAAACAACATTTGTCACTTAACTGGCTATGTCAATGTATCAAGCCTGGCTAACTCGAATGTGTAAAAATCTGTTAACCAGTTTACTGTGTAATTTAATTTAATCCTGACTTGTGCTCAGGACTAACTTTAACCTGTGGAACTTGTTTAACTTGCTTACTTATGTAATCTCTGTAAATAATCTGTTTGTAATATGTAATGCTGGTATTATGTAATGCTGTATCTGCTTACCCTTGGAACTTTTCTCCCCGGGCCTCCCCTGAAAATGGACATGCATCCAGTTGGACTATCCCGGTCAACAAATGTAAAATAAAATAAAAATAAATAAAAATTAGAGCCACTGGAGTGATCCCCGGGGTGAACTACTGTCTATTACCCATCCACTCATCAAGATTTCTCTTGAAGATGGTCAGTGAGGTGCTCTGCTTGACATGTATGGGAAGTCTATTCCAGAGCATTGGCAGTCTCTGGTGAGGAACCTGTGCCTCCAGCATGTTCTGTTGATTATGGTAATGAGGTTGAGGTCTCTGGGGCATGTTGTGCGGAGGGATTGGGATTTCTTTAGATGTAGCATTCATAACAGAGCTGTGTCAGACATCGCTTTGTAAGTCAAGCAGAGATCACATCTAAGTAGGCAATATGACATAGAGAATAGCTGGAGTTTTTTTGAGTCTGTCCGTGTAGGACATGTGTTTAATGCCTATGATCCTCTTCGTGAGGTACTTCTGTGGCCTCTCCAGCTGTTGCAGCTGTCTAGTGAGGTATATTTCATTTTCCTTATATTTGTAAGGTCATATACATTCCAAGTTATTATGGATAGCATACCCATCATGATAAAAAGCTATTTTTCCCACCTGTTATACATGGCACTTTTTTCAATTTGTATTTCCATCCTTTGTGTTACATGCACACATTAAAGTTTGGCAGGTTGATCTCTTTTACAGTTGTTTCTTCTCATCACCATTTGAACCTATTTCACATTTTTTATTTTAATGAAAACCCTCAAATAAAAAAATTAAATACATTTTCAAAACACCCCACCCCTATTAACTTAGAAGAAACACACAAAAACTATGCACTGTACATCTTCAAAAAATGAAGCTTAACCCTCCAGATAGGAACAATGGCCACCAATCAACAGCTGCACCCACAAATAATACCCAACCTAAAATTATGATTACCCATGCTAAAGTGCATTTTACAGACTGTGTTGTCAATTACATTGATTGCTGTCTGATGTTTTCTTATCTCTATTCCCCTCCCAGATGTGAAAAATAGCTTGTATGCTTTCAGTAAACATTAATGTTTAGCCTTAAGAAAAGTACACTGGCAGTCTTTAAATAAAATTAAATTGTACATGTTTGCATTAAATACATTAATGTATTAAGGCTGATAGGGAGGCTGCTATCTCTTATTCACTTCCCACAATTTCAAACTTTATTTTTAACTGAACTGCTTGCCATTGCACCTTTACATTTTTCAGTTCCCTCAGCAAAGAATGTTCAAAACTCTCACAGTTAATTGCTTATTCCTACAGGTACCTCATCTCCATGGAAAAACACTCAACAAAGAATCTTTGTCAGTTTCACTTAGAACAGAATGTACATCTGCCTTCAGATGCAGAGTTCTTGACTCCCACTATATATTTGCTAATTACAAAAAAAAAAGCTAATATATTTGCAGATGTAAGAAACATATGCTACAGCCTGTATTGCCACTTACACTGATTGCTGTCTGTTGGTTTCTTATCTATATTCCCTTCCCAGATGTGAAAAAATATCTTGTATGCTTTCAGAAAATGTTAATTTTTAGCCCAAAGAAAAAGTGCACTGGCAATCTTTAAATAAAATTAAATAGTACACATTTCTATTAAATGCATTACAGTATTAAGGCTGATAGGAAGGCTGCTATCTCTTATTCATGTCCCATCATTTCAAACTTTATTTTTCACTGAACTGCTTGCCATTGTACCTTTACATTTTTCAGTTCCCTCAGTTCCCTCAGCAAAGAATGCTCAAACCTCTCACAATTAATTAGTTATACCTACATATATCTCATCTCCATTTGAAAACCACTCAACAAAGAATCTTTGCAGTTTCACTTAGAGCAGAATGTACCTCTACCATCAGATGTAGAATTCTTGACTCCCACTGAAAATTTGATAATTAAAAAAAAGCTAATCTGTTTGGAGATGTAAGAAGCTCAGCATTTTTTATGTCTTTAATTATTTTGTCTTATTTTTAAGGCTGACTTGCTTACAAAAATACTTGTTTACAGCTTAAACCAAGTGTATTAATCTAGACATTCACCCTTGTAAAAATAAGAGAAAATATTTTACTTCTACATATAATAATATCAGTGTAATTTTAATACCCCATCTGCCTGGTGTACAGTGAATAATCATTTTCCATAAACACTTTGGTTTCTAAAATTTTTAATAATTTTCCCTTCTGGCACAGTTTTATCAGGATCAACTCTTTCTACTGACGTGATTACAACTTTACTTATATAGATCTTGGCTGCTTTCTCATGGCCAAGTTTGGAGCATACACTCAATGTGCCCTTTCAATTAACAAATCCTGCTGTGGAACACCAGTCCAACTGCTTATATGTGTTTTCCATCTAGTGTCTCTGTTACAGCAGAAAATGTTTATGCACTCTTTATTTTAACTCTACTATTTTTTGAAACAGCTGTTTTTGGGAAGTCTGCTTTTTCTTCATTTCAACCTCTGATTTTTGCAGTTTTATCAGTTCATCTGAACAGCTAGTTAAATCTTTTTTCCAATTTTCCAGCCTTTTGTTATTTGAGTTGATATATTCATTTAATATTTCATTTATTTTAATCACATCTGAGTACATTTTATTTATTTTTTCCTCTAAATTACTGGAAGCCATCTCTTGAACCAAAGCTGAAGCTAGCATTGCTTTTTCCTGAACAACTGAATAATCCTTTGTAGACAGAGTGTCTTCTATTCACCTTTTTGTTTTGATTTTCTTTCTTTCAGGCTCTCTTAATTTTATCTTTGCTGTCAACCAGGCAGTGTACTTACTAGCCAGTAATGGAATTTTACTCAAAAAACAGTTCCATGGCACTCCTTTTTCTCAGTTTCTGTTTACACACTGGGAGACCTGAAGTTAAGCTGTTGATCAGTGTGTCTCTATCTTGGAAGTTCCTGAAAATATTGGTGTTGGGTAAATTTGGGGCATATCTGACATAAGGGTAGGCAATGGTAAGTTCTGTTGTGGTGACCAACTGTGAAACATTCAATGTGATTATAAGCTTGTTACATTCTATGAACTTAGGGTGGTAATAGGGTACTTAGCTAATTCATTGAATAGAGTAGGAATGGGAAAATAGTTAGTGGCTGTCATTTTAGCAGAACTGGGCATTAATGCAGTGGCCCTGTAAAGGCATCCTATTATTTGCTATGTCATACCTTAACATCTGAATAAAAGGACCAGAAAAGGAACCATGAAACATACAGCTCATTAAATTCCAGATGTTTGAAGGTACTAGAGGCTAGAGGATCAACAGTTAATAGTCATTAGTTTTTCTTTAGCCAATATAGACCCTCATATACCATTGTATTTGTCCTTTCTCATGAAAGGTATTCCATTTTCTTTTAAATGACATAAGGTCTCCGACTTTGTAAAAATGTCAGTAAGATTAGTTCTTACATAGAAAATTTTAACAGCAGTGACCTTCTTTTTTCTTCAGCGTATTAAGTTATGTATAGATGTAGTTTGTCATAACACAGGACCTCTGCTAACTCCAAACCACATCCCTTCAGCTATTAGCATTTGAATGTTTCTATTTTCAGTTTTAATTGTGGTCTCTGCTGCTCTTCAACCTTCCACCTCCCAACCCTCCCTCATATTTTTTTCTAGAGGCTGTAAGAAGCAGTGGGTTACTTTCAGTCATCACATTGTGGTTGTGAGTTTCTGTTTTCACATCTTAACTCCCAGTTAGTGACACAAAGTGGTTATGGTAACAGCCATGTGCATTCCTGCACATCTTGATAGGATGCATGGAGCACTTTCCACACTAGTACTGGCTAATTTACATGTGGTCACTGTCAAAAATCAGGTAATTAGGAAGAAAGTTAATATCCTTACCGCATATTGAAGTGTAGGACACTGACCGTTCAGCTTACTACCAGTCAATGAGTACAATGTATACTAGTGTGAACATCTTTAAGTAACCTGAGACAGTTTTTCACCCCAGCTCTGGGGAATTCTACATGGGCACATTGCATCTATGCCTGATGATCCATTCTGGCTTTTTTAGTTCTGAAGAAATTAATGGTTCATGACACCCTGACTAGCACAACCTGGATGGGTGCATTTTTTTAATGTATAAAAGACAAATACAGAAGTAGGTCAGGGCTCTCTCTGTGTTGAGAAGAGTTTTATTGTGGATGGTCTACTTTTCCGAAAGGCACTGGAGGAAGTAGATGGTAAATAGGAGGTTAAGTTCCTAAGTATGAAAATTCTGAGAAGTACTTTAATTGAGATACAGTGCAGACCACACTGAAAAAATCAGGAAATGTAGTTGTTTTTACTGCAAATCTGACTAGCCATCAAACTAACTGTGTTTACACAATACTTTCATCATTTCCTGTTTCCTGATATGGTATTCATTTTCTTTAGCTGTGTTGAACTGCAGTGTTTGTAACATCCTGATTTGTGTGGTCTTTTCGATCACAAACGTTTATTATCGGTTGCACTGGGGAAATGAAAAGCACTAAAGCTGTGTTTTTTTCTGCACATTTACACATCAAGCTGAATGTTTTCAAAACCATCATGTAGCAAAATTATTACTGTTACATTTCATTAGGTAAAATATAAGCAGGCGGATGGGATATAATGGTTACAAAGGGCTATAACAATAGTTTTATATGTGAACATGACTGACAGGATTTATACTGTACAAAAAATATTTTTTGATGTTCAAGTTATGAAGCTGTAGAAAAAGTAAACATTTATCTGTAAATTATGTGAGCCATCACAAAATGGTCTTGGTAAGATTCAAGGATTCAAAGGTTAAAAGTGGTCATAATTGATTTGAATGATTGGTGTTTGGGAACAAAAGTAGTAAACTTACATTCACAGGAAAAACAAAGCTACAAACAAAACTGTTTTACATGAGACAAAGTCCCTCTATTTCCACATGGAGGGTGAGACCATTTGAATCACACATAACTGTAATGAATTTAAGGGCTATCATAATTCCTACCCGTTACTAGCTGCAGTATTCAGGTGACCAGTTTGCTTTGCACTATCTAATTTTTTCAAAGTAAATTTATTCATCTTGTTCTGGTCCAAGAATTTCATACGTAGCGGCACACTATGAATGCCCCTGTCCATCTCTCTTAATCATGCCTCCAGTTCCGAAAACCAGCAAAATAGAACCGGAGTCTTATTCCATTATTCCTACCTGAAGCCATGATTAAGAAGGATGACCAGGCACATTCGTATTGTGCTGCTAGAGGTGAAATTCTTGGACCTGCACAAGAAGAATAAATTTGCTTTTGAAAAAATTAGTGTTCAAAGCAGGCTAGTCACCTGAATACTTCAGCTAGGAATTATGGAATAGGACTCTGGTTCTAATTTGTTCGTGTTTGGAACTGGGGCCATGATTAAGAGGGATGGCCTGGGGCATTCATATTGTGCTGCTACAGGTGAAATTCTTGGACCGGCGCAAGAAGAATGAACTTACTTTGAAAAAAAACTTTACAGTATTCAAAGCAGGTTGGTCACCTAATAATACTTCAGCTAGGAATAATGGAATAGGTCTCCAGTTCTATTTTGTTGGCTTTTGGTACTGGGGCCATGATTAAGAGGGATGGCCGGAGGCATATGTACTGTGCTGCTAGAGGTGAAATTCTTGGACTGGTGCAAGACAAATGAAAAACATAATTGGAATAAAATACAACTTATTTTTCAGCATATACCATTTTGCTTTGTTTCATTCATGGAAACTACATTTGCACAAGCACCATACAATCAGATGGCAAAGGCAGTTGTTATCTTTCAATTGCTACACAGTTGTTTGTGTACTTGATTTTAGCAATATTATGGTTAATGTCTCTTGAGCTTGTCTACTGTGAACTGCATCATTCTTGCTGCTTATTATTAGCAACTTCAGAGGATTTTCTTCTATGATTTTATGTGACTGAACCCTTTAAGCTTAACCTTGTACTTTAGTTTGTTAGCTCCACATCAAACTGCTGTACAGTCTTGGCATAAAACCCGAACAATTACACTTCTGTCTGTTACTATTATTGTATATATTATTGGCTTTTTCCCCAAAAGTAACTCGGGCAGCTGGTGAACACCTAATGCCCACTATTATACATTTTCCTTTCTCCAAGGCTAAGAACTCTGTGGTGGGACTCCTCATGTTATCATGCTGTAGAGACATTTTCTTTGTGTTTACCCCTTCCATTGATTTCCCCCTCCTTCAGTAAGATGCACTACAAGAACATGCATTCTCCCGTGTGGTAATCTTTATAACATGCATTCTTTCAAGTGGTGATCTTTGTAAATTAAATCTGCCCATCTTTAGGTAATACTTAAAACTTCCCCTGATATTCCTGGGGGATTACAATCAGTCTTTCCTCATCTTATGGGCTGGTCTTCCAGCAACTGAGTCCTTAAACTGAACTTGGGTCAACGTCTGATGTTTGCAGTTTGCAGACAATTTGTTCTGACATCACTGGAATGATTACTATTTCCATCACATAAGCAAGGCATATCAGCTTATAATCCATTCAGTCCCTCTGTATCATAAGCCATTGTCACTGGCTTGATGTTATATACTGGTATTGATCTTACTATAGCTCTCAAACAAAATAATAGTTTTGTATAACATAGACAACTCTAGTTTCAGCACAGGTGCTGTAGTGACTTTATTGTTATCACTTTCAGTCTCTACCACATTCTGTTACTTGTATTTTAAACAGTTTGATATGCCATTTCCCCAGATTTTCTTCCCATATCACCATTTCCAAGCCATTCTCTAGCTTTTCATGTGGTGCAAGATTAAAAGGATTTGGGGGCTTCATTTGGACATTAGTAGATTCAACAAAAAGACAGTGGGATTTGAGATTTATCTACAAGAGAAAGGAGGACTCATTCTGCATTATAGTCACAACAGTCAGGTTCCAGCTAATCTCATGTTCAAAGTGAGTGTGTGTTGCAGAAAGTCAAACTGCCAATGTATCCACGAATGTCTAAAATCAAAATTTGATTTCCACTTGCATTCCAAAAAAAATGAATCTGAAGCAAAGCTTAAAAGAGAGTTCATTCTTACACTTAGAGATGTTTAAAACAGCATACGTTGTACAAGGTATATAACTTTATTAAAGTTATCAAATGTTTGCCTTTCTTCTGCAAAGCCACGTGATACATTTTTATCGATCTTGGTAGGGTGTTTGCCATTCTCTTATTAGTAAAGGCATAAAATGTTTATAATCATGACTCAGGATCAAAAGTGGTCTATATAACACAGTGTCTTCTGCCTCCTTGCCATCCTTTGGTAACAATTTTTACTGCCACACTTTCCTCATGTCTTAGTCACTTCCTTACCATTCCAAATATTACTGAACAGCCTATCCCAAAATTGTATTAGCTGTGCTTATACACGTTTACATTATCTGAATGTTCATTCATTTTTCCTTAGTTAAATACATCTGTCAATGCTCCACCAGTTTCAGTTTTTCCTTTATTATACTGTATGTCTTTACATTTACAACTCCCTCTAAGTAGTTTCTATTACAATGTTCCCAATTGTTTTAGCCTTTGTTTCTACCATATTTTGTTATCCCAAGCAAGGGATAGGCCCTGTGATATGCATTCTGTCTTCCTTATAAGATCTTGCAGTTTCTCAGTCACTCCCTCTCTGAAAATGTTTCTTTTTGTTAAATAGGAAGGAAATGTTAATGCCTTTCTTTTATTTATTTCCCTATGTCCTCAGCTTGGTCAATATAGGGTATGATCTGACAGTTACTAGACGAGATCCAAAGCTTTCAAATACATATCCATGCTACTGAGATAAGTAATTTTTTACATAGTCTGGTTAAATTACTCTTGTCTTGGGGAATAATAAGTATATTTTCTCTGATCTCCTAGTAAATGTGAAACATCCTCTGTACCAAATACTCTTGTATATCTCTTTAGAAATCTTCTTTGGTTGCAATGTCTCTTCTGGGTCCTCTGATACATCTGCTTTACTACAGACGTTTCCAGTATCGCCATGAATAAAATACCTTATTGTTAGATTACTGTCTCTCCCAAAACCCTTCTAAATTATTTTACATTTGTTTTAGGGGGACTATAAATACATGCCAAAGTAATCCTCTTACTCATCCAATAGCCTCTCACCATTACAGATCCACCTTGATTATGTTTTTTTTTTTTTTCATTTCATCAACTGTCTTTATTGACTCACCCTTCTCTATCGCTTTTATTAATCTGCTTTTTTCTGTGTGTCCATGGCACTCAGTTGAATGTCCACTCTGAAACCTTTTCTTGGTCTAACTGTCATGCTCAGTTCTATCTCAGCACATCCCCTTGCAACATTGCTGCTTGTAATCAACAATGCCTTATGTATGCTAATACACTCTATTTTTATCATTATTTGTCGAGCCATTAATATTCCATGTTAACATTTTAGTACAGCCATCCTACAAAGTAGAAAGAGTATTTACTTCTGAACCATGATGCCTTCACCTTATATACATTTCCCATTATCAGACTGTATCACTGTACTCTTGGAGTCCATGAAGGAGACAAACAGACAATCTGTTTTCCTGATGTCCATAGTTTTATCCAGGTAAAACTTTAATTGTCTGTGAATGTCTAAAGAATGTAAGATTCATTCCTCCCTATTTTGGGGATTGGTTAAGAAAGTTGATGGGTTGACGGTCAACTCACTAACTACTTTAAGCATGAAGGAAGGATTGGTCTTAAGGCTTACCCTATCTTTATGGAAGATGAGAAAAGAGGGAATGGCCATGAGTGCATGAGGTTCAGAAACTCTATGAGCTGAGGTGAGGGCCAAAAGTAGAACGGTTTCTCATGTGCAGAATTTTAGGATGGCAGATGCTGCTGGCTCAAAAGGGGGAAAAGTAAGCTTTCTCAGCATGAAGTTTAGGTTCCATGGAAGGGTAATGGGCTTCCTTGGAGGTTTAAGGTGAAAAATCCCTTTCAGAAAATGTTTGACCTCTGTTCTGGACATGGGGGGGGGGGGGGGTTCCAAAAGTAAGCATGCACTGATAGCAGACAAGTGGCCTTTAATAGATGAATAGGTCAAACCAGACTGTAGCAGCTCACAGTGACACAATGGCATTGAATTACAGTGAGATTGTCTGAAAAAAGGGGTTGCAGTCTGTATTTACAGCACCAAGCAGAGAATCTTTTCCACTCGGCCATATATGATTTCCTGGTACTGGGTTTTCTGGCACCTTGTAGAACCTGAATCATCTCTTCAAAGAAAACCTGTCTTTTAGGGATTAAAATCCTGTCATCCAGAGAGTAAAACTGAGTGAGGTCAGATTGGGATGAAGAAACTGGTCTTTCTGCTGAGTGATGAAATTCTCCAGAAATTTCCCTTTGACTGGTGAAATAGAAAAGGAAACAAACACTATTATCGGTAGAGGGGAGCCAGAAGCAGAAGTTCCGGAGAGTTCTTCTAGACCCTGAGCAGTAGTCTTGGAAGCAGAGGCAGAGGAGGGTATACGTAGAGGAACATTCCTGTGCAATGGAAGGAGAAAGCATCTTGTCTTCCAGGCCAGTGAAGATGGGTTCCTGATGCAGAAAAAAGGAAGTTGGTGATGTTCCAGGGAAGCAAAAAGGGCACAGCTTTGAAGACCTTAAAGAGTCTGCCAGCACATTCTCCTGACTGGGAGTGTATGTTGCAGTGAGTGTCAGACTCACATTGGCATTACAGGCAGACTCTGAGCAAGGACTTCAGCAAAGGATGGGAAAATAGAATGCAAAACTGAAGGCACATGGGATGAAACTGAGTATAGATAAGACAGTGGTGACAGCAGGAAATGGGGGAAATCAGAAGAAGCTGAGAAAAAAGATAGAAGGGAAAACAGTGGAACAGGTTAACAGCTTCAAGTATCTGGGAGGTGTGGTTGAGGAGAAGGGAAGTCTGAATAAAAGGTCAATTATATAATCAGAGGGGCTGCAGCCAACTGGTACAGAGTGTCAGGCTTAGTGTATGACAGAAAAATGCCAAATAAGCTGAAAATTTAGGTGTACAAAACAGTGGTGTGACCAGTACTACTGAATGGTACAGAAACCTAGGCAGTAAAGGCAGAACAGCTGAGGAAGCTAGAGGTGATGGAAATGAAGTGCCTGAAACAGGTGGTAGGATGCACACTGCGGCACAGATGAAGAAATGATGACATAAGAGCAGTAACTGAAGTAGCACCAATTGTAAAAAAGATCAGAGAGAACAGATTACAGTGGTTTGAGAACATGTGCAGAAAAGCAGAAGACAGTCTGGTGAAGAAGATTTGGAACAGACAGGAAGAAAGCAAAAGGAAATGAAGGCATCCAGGAAAGAGGTGGGTGGATTGTGTGAGAAATTATATGCAACAGTCAGGCATGAGTGTCAAAGAGGGCAGGAGAGGGGCACTGAATTGAGAGGCATGGCAACAGTTGACACTATACGCTGTCCTCATGTAGAAAATTGGAAAAAGGGGGTTGATGATGATGTGTCAGATTCAAGTGGGAAACAAAGTGACAGGCCTCTTGTGCCAGCCTGTACAGGGGGTAGGATCTTATGCCTTCCTACTTGTTTATGTACCACATCACTGTGGTGTTGTCTGTGTTCACCAGCAGAGCGCCTGAGACATGTGAGAAGGTTTGCAGGGCCTGCAGAAGTACCCTAATTTCTTTTAGGCTGATTAGGTCATTTTACCCGGTGGGCACATCATTCCCCATGAAGTTTGTGTGCCCTTTTCAAACTCCCCGTGCTCTGTCTGAGGTGTCTGTGAACAGGACTTGTTTGTGTGGGGCTGGAGTGATTCATCCAGTTTACTGGGAGCCAGTTCACTGGTGTTTTACATCTGCTATCTATTTTTAATCTGAAAACCTAGTGTCAGTCTGCCACTATTGGCAGGTACTTCTGCTACCACTGTATCTGTTGTACACATTCTCATGAGTTTTGTTCAGTGAGGCATGAGGCTGCATATTTTTTCTATACTCTCAGCTAAGTCAATCTACTTCACTTATGACATTTCTCTTCCAGATATTTCCATAAAGTGTAGCTTACTACTTATGTATGCAGCATGTCCCTGTTTAGTTATTCATGTCTGATTCTGTATAGTGCTTATAAATCCGGTATCCTGAAACACATCTGTATGAATCCTGGCTATGGTTCTCGAATAAAGGAAGACTGGAAGAAACTTTTTCTGGTCCTCTTTTATTTCACAACATATTTATATGCCACAGGTGTCAGTAACAGTACAGAGTTCAATGTGTGTTCACAGCGGTTTAAAAATGTTGATCTGAAACTATCAGTAAATCCAGTCTTCTGTAGACTTGCTCATCACCAAGTTTTTTCCTGAATCCTTTAATTACATTGCAGATACATTGATTATAGAATTACAGAGCAGAAAACATCTGTGATACAGATGGCATTGATGCGTTAAGTACTGTTTGGAGACCCTTTCCTAGAAATTTCTTACCATCTTACAGAGAGGTGAATGCAGGGGGATATAAAATAATTAAGGACTACGTTATTGTAAAAAATTGTGCAAATACTAGTGTGATTTTATCCTCTTCTTCTTCTTGTTACTGTCACATCTAAGAGGTCATGTTGTTTTGAAAGTATTGTCAGCCTTCCAGTCACCCAAACTTGCTGTTAAAGACTGGAATCAAAAACTCCCACTCAGGTTCTTGCTACTTGTCAATATTGACAAGGACTGCATCATTATGTTTATAAAGTTCTGGACTGAAATGAATGTTTTTCCAAGGCAGCTGCCCTTGGCAGTCAGTATCATTAGAGAGAGCTGGTGAAAGGTGATACATATAAGTGAAGCTGCCACTATTTGCTTTGTGGGTTACACCACCCAGGTTACACAGAATGCTTCCATTTAGATTACAGTGCATGCTGACTGATCAAAAGCTGTGCTTCTGTCCACAGGAGGACTGTAGCCCCTGTACAAGAAGAGGAGCCAGTTACTCAACATATTGTACACAAGTAACTGTGAAGAAGGCACAAAAGACAATAACAATGACACTTATATGTGAAGGCCATGGCAAACTTTGAAACAGTTTTGTTGTGGTGGTGGTATGAAGGACTACAAGTCTTTAAAACACTGCAACAAAAAAAATCCATTTACTTGGAAGCAATACATTTCATTGTGGGATTCACTGATGTTTAAATGTGATATTTTCAGAATAAAAATAAACACTCTGCCTGTGTATGTTATAATGTAATATGAAGTAGTTTGCTGAATTTATGATGGTAAAAGTGTTTGAGCCAAAAATGTTTATTTAATCTAGCAATCTGCAGGACAGTTTTAAAATAATTAGTTTGGATAAATTACTTTAGATCACTTAAAATAATTGTAACATACATTATTTCAGTGAATAAGTTGGGAGCATTGTGATTTTTTTCCTCAGGCAAGTGTACAGAACTGGAGTTGAATAGTAAACAGTTGCTGCAGTTTTTGGTAATGACTGAAAACATTTACATATTGTAGAGATCATTAGTAACATACCTTTCTGTGGGGGACGGTGTACTTGCAAATGCCACAGGATGATCTTTTTCATCTCATTTTCTACTGACTATAACCTTTCCTCCCATCCTGGTGATTTTTTTCATCAAGATGGAGAGTTACACAGGTAGCCATCAAGGTCCAAATTTCCTGTTTCTCTTGTTGCTGCTTGGATATGCAGAACTGCCACAAGTCAGACTATTCTATCAAATGTGCTTCAGCACATGCCCACATGTCTCCTGTCTGCTACAGCAAATGAACCTACTGCTTGCTGGTCCTTGACCCTTGTGATACACTTACTGTGCTGACAGTCTTTCC
Organism: Protopterus annectens; assembly: GCF_019279795.1. Classification (NCBI taxonomy): domain Eukaryota; kingdom Metazoa; phylum Chordata; order Ceratodontiformes; family Protopteridae; genus Protopterus; species Protopterus annectens. The sequence continues at coordinate 48,530,202 of NC_056731.1, read as the reverse complement.
CCAGGTGTCAGTCTTGTAGTGCACTAAACTGCCACCCTACCCACCAAGGGTGGCTGAGCCAGGGTTTGCCACTTACTCGCATCTTTTGCAGGCCACCACCTGCAGTCCCTGGGTCTCTACTTATTTGGGTCACACTCAGGGTTTATTTCTCAGAGTCACAGAGCTAGATGATATCCTTAATTTGGAAGAGCATTCTCATGATCTCCTGCACATGTTGTACCCATTTTTGGAGGTATGTCTCTATTTTCAAATTCAAATTACCCCTCACACAATTTTCTGAACCCCCCCATCACACATGATGTTTGACTCTGTCTAGTACACAGAAAACCACACTACATGACCAACATAACAATGGCACCAATATCTTAAAGAAAGAAGACACATCTTACACCCCTGTTTTCAGAAGTTAAAATAAATGATCTTGTGTGGTACAATTTTGCAATACAGTTTGTTAAAGGCGACAGATTTGATGCAGTCTCTTTGGTAATATGCTTTTATTTTTCCAAAATTTTTGTCGATCTGTTTTTTTTAAACATGTATTTTTAAGTAGTATCACACACTCCTACTAGAAGTGGGAAGAGTTATGTACTATTTGGTATTCAAATTATATGCAAATTAGGCATCCAGATTTTTAGCTGGGTGTATGTACTTTTCAAGCACCTTTGTAGTTACTTTTAGTGTCTGCAGGCTGACAGGTATGATGATATTACATGTAGATTTGACTGCCTGGAATCAGGACTAAACTGAAAAATATATCTATCATTTCATTACTGGGGAGGTGGTGGGTGGGACTCTATCCTTTACTTTAAGTGGTACCTACTGGTTGCTTACAAAAGTGGTACCAATCATTTTTACATGTTCTTCTAGTCTTATGTGATTTTATGAGATCTTCAAACCTTCTCCTCATTAATATTTATTAGCAACATCTGGTGCCTTTTGACATTACTTACCATTTAAATTTGATTTAGCTTTTGTCTCTGAGTTGTTTCTTTTTTTAATGTATCATTCTTGCTCCTATTACTGCCGTACATAAAACCTTTAAGGGGCCTTCATTCAGGCAGCCACAAACGTGCTTTTTTCTCTAGCTGGCATCCCAGAAGTAAGAGCATTTTTCACCTATGAACTTAAGCTGGTGGTGACATGGGCACTTACGTCATCACAAGAGCTGTCTATGCCCCTTCAGTCCATGCATGTGTGCTCCCCACACATGCACCAACAGGAGCTACCTTCACTAGCTTGGGTGGCTATGCCCACTTCCTCCATATCTGGCCTTCCATTGCATGATGAGCTTTTCCTTTCCATCTGGGCTCTGTCATTGCAGTTGTGGTGTAAGATGGGTGTGGCCCACCATTCCCCCCCCTCAGGATGGGCATAGCCGTCATCCCTACCTGTGCCTCTATGGGACCAGACAACATCCAAGGCTGTCTTTTAAACAGACTAAAACATAAACCAGCATCAACATTAAGTACCCTTTCAATTACAGCCTAACCACAGGCTTTGTTCCTGTGGAATGGAGAACAGCAACAGTTATTCCCCTCCACCTTAGCAAAAGACCTATGGAATTACAGACCCATAAGCTTGACCAGCCTCATCTGTAAGGCCATGGAATATATCATTATGGACCTCATAAATAAAGACATAGGCGACCTCCAAACCCTGGAGCCTACCCAATTTGGCTTTGTCAAGGGCAGATCCTGCCTGTTAAATCTGGTGGATGTCTTTGAAAATGTGACCAGGGCCATTGATGAGTGCAAATCTGTGCACACAGCATACCTCGACTTGGCAAAGGCTTTTGACACAATCCCATATTCAGGCATTACTGATAAACTTAGCAAACTGAATGTAAACCCCTTTGTTGGAAGAAGTGTTGCCAACTGCCTCACAAACCGGATACACACTATCAAAGTGGATGACTTCATATTAACCAGTGGACCTGTTACCAGCAGGGTGCCACAGGGATCAGTGCTGGGCCCCCTACTGTTTGGTATATACTTCTCAGAAGTTAAGGTCAAGACCCATACCTAATGAACTTGCTGCATATCAGTAAATCAAACAGGACTAGGACTACCCATTCCAGGGACCTAAATATGGCCTGCGACTTAAATAGGACATGCTGGAGAAACAGATTTATCTCCCAGCAACTGCCACATCTTTGGAACGGGCTACCAATTCATGTGAAACATAGTACCTTTATGACACTGTTCAAGAAGAACCTGGATGAGTGGATGGGGCACCGTAAATTCTTACCAGGGATAGTGCCCACAACCCTGCTGGCCATGGGCAGTCATCACTAAATGCAGTCTTGGGTATTGACTAGCATTTTCATGGTATAACATTGGGATGAAATGGCTAGGCCTAAAATAACCTCTGGGATATTAGCCTAGTAATCTCCTATGAATCTATGATCCTATGATCAAGCAACCAAGACACTAGTTAAACTTGGATCACCTGGACTATGATCAAAGCTTTGTCTCCCCTCTCTCTCTCTCTCTGTCTATATATATATATATATATATGTATATGTGTATATATATATATATATATATATATATATATATATATACACACACACACACACACACACACACACACACACACACACACACACACACACACACACACAACTGGCAGTTATTGCATTGCGTCTAACAACTGTTTTACGAATTTGTTCAAGTTTATGTAGTTTCTCAACAAATAACCTAATTTACAGACCAGTGCATTGCCCCACACTGTCTTCTTCTAACATACCAGTGTACATCTTGTTGTCACAGCACTATTCTGACAAATCTTAGTGCATTATTGAAACTAGGTGAAAATATGATATGGTAGTAGCATGTCAATGTGAGTGTGAATGCAGCCACTTAATGTTTGTGACAAAACCCACAAATAACTGTATTCATTTCAAAAGTTTGGAAAAAATTATGATAGAAAAGGGATGCTGAGGGAGAAATCACTGTCAGAAAAGGCATATGGATATTCTCATTGCCATCATTGTTTTTGAACAGTAAAGAAACCTGTACTCATGGCTGTGATAGATATCACTGGCTCAAAGTCTCATTTTGAAATAATGACTACCTTAGCATCTCAGACCTGTAAAGTCATTCTGCTCCCCATGAGACTAAGGTTTTGCCATGTACAAGCACATCTAGTTGTTTCCATTCTTTAGGTCACATGATATTATCCAGGTATCTCTTTCTTATGTTTTCCCACAGCTTTGTGTCATGTCTTTTGTAGATAGTTATCAATGTCCTTTAACTCCATTCTTCCAGTCTTATGTGCATTTCATTTTGGTCCCAACCTCTGAGACAGACACTTCATTTCTTGGAGTAAAGTTCAAAGGCTGATGTCTGTTCTCAGCCTAACAGTCTAACATTGTATCTAGAACTTTTTAATCTCATACAGATATTTAAATATAACCATAAAGATTAAAGGCGAGTACTACTTTTGACCCTAGAAACTTTACTATGGTGTGACCTTTTTATGGCATTATTCATTTGAATGTTTAAAATATGTTTATCTGATCTAGGTAATAGGTGGACAGACTTATGTTCTAAAGATGAATTTTCAAATAATGAGGAAGTCATGAGTAAATGACCACATGACTATAGATATATATATATATATATATATATATATATATATATCACCTCTCAACAGTGTATAAGACACAGAATACACAATCTGTTAAAATAAGCAACTTTCGTATGGCAATGTACGTTTTGGTAAATAGTTGGTGATCTTTTATGCAACCATTTTTTTTAAATATTTAAAAAAATACATGTCCTTCTGAGCAGTATTCCAGAAGTAATTTTACAAAAGCACATTACAGTACTGTCTTACCTGTAGCATGCCTGCTCTTGGAAGTTTTGAAAAAAAAATGATAAAATGCATACATATTCTTTTTATTACACTAAAATTTTCTTCAAAGGTCAATGAAGCTATCATAAACACTTTCATTTCTTTTTTAGGTGATGGGAGCCAAGTAATTACCACAGGAAGTTTAATTCTGCTAGCATACAAAAATATAACATTTATCTCCATTAAACCTCATTAACATGTCAGAACTTGAAATATTGAAATTATTTCACATTTTGGAAAGTGTTTTGAAGTCAAAATTATGTCAACTTTATAATCAGTATTGTATTCACTTTCCAACTTCAGAAAGTTGATCGGGCCCTAAAATAAAACCATAAATTTCATATTTACCAGTTGTACATACAGGAGACCGCTGAGGAGCCGAGCCCAAATTCCCAATTGCTCCACAGCACTGACTGGTTAAGTGACTTGCTCAATGTCACACAGTAGGCAAACAAAGGTGGAACAATTCAAACCCTGCACCCTTGGCACAGGAAACAGATCATTAACTAATCAGACTGCTAGTCTTCTGAGCTGCCAGCCCCTACTCTGGATGTCAGACAATTTAGGGCAAAGGCCTTTGATAATGACAGCAGTTTCTGACAAATGTCACTAGTAAAATTATTACCTGATTTCATAATATTAATATGAGTAGTATCAAGTGCTGATGTTGGGTCTGGGTGAACAGCATTTCAGATATCCAAAGACTCATTAAGCATTTAAATAAATGTATAAAAGTTATTAAACCAGATCTGCCCTTAATAACTGGTCTAAGTCAAGGAACTTCCATACTCAGACACAAACTTTTATAAATCAAGAGGCATTTAACTAGCATACTCAGTCATCAACTCTGCAGAGTCAGATATGCAACATGTTAAACATGGGATTTTATGTACTTATCTTCTGTTTGTTTCTACCTTTATAAACAGATATAGGGTGTAATGTATTGACAAGTCACATAGTATGCAAGACCATTTTGCACAGCTGTCAGATGCAAACAGAATGGTGGGGATTAAGGCACATGTTGTGGAAGAATGTAACAGTTTTTACAATGCAGTATGCAGCACACACAAATGACTGTATAAACAGGTGCAGTGTGACATAATTAAATAAGTGAATAATGACATGTAAATTAACTGAATTAAAATATCATGATTTATAAATGTCAGTACAGCACACATACAGACACACACACACATTACCCTGCAGAATTTTACAGTGACAGCACATAGAATTTTTTAGCATTGCATCCTATAGCCATGTTCAGAAATACAGGAGTTTGTAGCACCCAGTTGCATTAGCTGTCAGTGTTGAACAGGTTGCATGCCCTTGCTGACCACGGGTGCTGAGATATTACAGACAGAAGGTGACATACCATAAACTGGCAGATGACCAGGTAACTAATCACTACAGAGTGAGCTGGAATATTTTTAGGATCCATAATGTCATATACCACTCTATGCTGAATGTTCTGTTCCTGTGGAAACCAAAGTGTAGTTCTTCCTATCTTAGCTGTAAAAACCTCTCAGTAACCTAATGAAAATATGGAGATATACTGGGCATTTCATAGGCATCCACCTCACAAATAATCAGTAAGTTCAACAACACCATGCTGCTGCTGCAGGTAGAAAAGACAGACATCATACAGCAAGGCTTCTATGGCTTCATCTGCCTTCCTGAGGTACTGATTGCCACAGACTACACTCATGAAGCAAAAAAGGCTGCACCTGGCCCACAGTCACTTAGGTATGTGAATGCAAAGGGTAACATTTCTTGAAGTAATTGAGCGGGTGGGTGTGCATGTGTGTGTGTGTGTGTGTGTGTGTGTGTGTGTGTGTGTGTGTGTGTGTGTGTTTAAGCACCTATGTGTGGCACTCTCATAGTTCATGATCTTTGTTCATTTTTATGTAGTGATTTCCTGTACAGGGCTGCTTAGTTGGCCAACTGCTGGCACAGTACACAAAATAACTGCTGATATGCACAAACTATGCATGTAGCCAATCTCCACAAAAAAATGCTGCATTATACAGTGTTTTACTGTTGAAGCTGGTGATCCCTTTGATCACTGTCTCATGACTCAGGTGCACTGTAACACTGAACATGACTTGACATGCAATGTATCTGAATGTGCCTTTGAGCCAATGAAGGCATGATATTGTTGCCTTGGTACATCCGGTGGGTCTCCATTGTACTCACCTGAAACAGCAAGCAAGATGTTTGCAGTATGTACAATACTGCATGATATGGTTACATGGAAGGAAGATCAACACCCTGTATGTGTCCTCTCTATGTATTTACACAACAAGTGCCAGATCCTGTATCAGTAGCAGCAGTGGCAGAAGGTGACAAATGTTATGAGTAGCTGGATGATGTACTGCAGAGAAAGCCCCCTTGGTGGTGATAGGCACAGTGTGCAGCAACAGTGGTAAAACAGCAATGCCTAGTCAACAACTACAGGCCATGGCAGTCATAAAGTAACAGTGCTGCACAGAATAAACATGATGCTTGCAGTTTTCCTATCAGTCTATTCTGGTCAATGCATGGTCTAGTTACAATGTGCCTTAAACATTATATAAACATAATGCAGTAAGAAAGGTCACCATTACTTGCACAGGGGACATAGTAACACAAGACTGCCAACACAAAGGGTGGACAGCACTCACCACAGGGGCCACATACAGTGGCTGTGTTAGCTGGAAGGATGAAAGGTGTCAGGGGTGTCAGGGGTCATTTCATTCTGCAACAAGAATGCAGTACAATCACATGACCTTGACACTGTATCATGATGCTGGCAAGAGGGAACAGGGCAGGAATGCCATGTTATCACATGACCTGGACCTGGAAGGAACTCACTGGTGAGGTGTCCCAAGTATGGAGGTAGGTAACTGTAACAACCCAAGATGATGGGTGGCAGGCTTTCTGACAGCTTTAGATACAGCTTTTGAGTGTGCTTCTTGCAAGGGTCCATGTACACATCCACAGCAGGTAGTACCCCACCACACTCACTGACAACACTGCCAGTGTGGCCAGACATAATGGCACTGGCAACACTACATATGGAGGTGTTAAATGAGGTAGTATGTGCAATCACAGCCCTCACTAGTCCTTCCATTTCATGATCCCTAAACTCCATGTACTTCCTTTTTGAATGCCATGCAGCATTCTTACCAGCTCCACTATGGACTCTGTAACAGCAGCAGCAGCAGATTGTGCCGTGATGGCATTCCTATCGAATCTACTGATTTAGTAGCAATGATACATCCATATCATGAGCAAATGTGAGTTATGAAGGCATTGGCTGACCTGTGATGGGTATGCCTACAGAAGAAGCAGTGTACACTTCTGAAACTCCTATTTTAGATACAGGAGGGGCACTTGTGAGGCGAGAAGGTGGTACACTCAACCACTACATTGACAGGGTGATCAGTATGTGCAGCTGTATGTACAATGGCTGAAAGGGTGGTTTCCCACTCAGAAGTGAGACAGTTATGTCACTGTGTCATCTCACTGTAACCCAAGTTCATGTATGTCAATATCATCACCACCACTCTCTCCCAGGTTGTGGATATCAGCACCACTTCCAGTTTCAGCATTTCTACCTGTAGTCCATCATGGCTTCTACTTCTGAATACATAACATATGGAACATCATAGTGAACACAATGACAAATGGGTGGTCATGTGACTTGCAGGATAACAAAGTTAATACATCATCTTCCTTGTTACTCAAGCTTACCTTCTGTGCTAGCAGCATCTTGTAGCCCTGCTGATGTGCATGTGGAAAGAAACATGCATTGTATCACCTTTGTTAGGCTAATATGTGTTATAACTGTATATGCACAACTCTGCTACCATATTGTACTAAGCTGCTCTACCACCTGCTAAGTGCTACTCCTTTTCAGAGGTTAACTTGTAAATTGTATGAATGACATGCCATTGTATAGACACATAAGCACCTTAAGCATAGCTGTATTCAATAAGACAACAAACACAAGTATAGGAAACCAGTTTTTAAGAATGTGCTATCACACCAAGGAAATGTGCCTACATTTCTGTCATGACCCTGGCATCTGTCAGTGCGACAAATACACACCTTACCATCAGAATGCCAGCTGTGTACATTTGTACTTCCACTGTGGCTCATCAAGTTAGAACTCAGTGATGAACCAACTAACCAGTTTCACGTAGTCAGACACTCAACCCAATGAGAAAATTAAATGTGGTTTTGGATGGCTGCAATTCCCTATATACTCTCAATTTAGGTGTACATACTCTAAACTTAAATATATTAACTCCACAATTGTGCAGACATGAAAGAAAAATAGATTTCTCAAAGACAAAGAAATCCCTGCCTTTGCATACTTACAAATTTCACTATCAGTGCTTTGCAATGGAAAACAGCAAATGAGCTGTTAAACATCAATGAGCTGAACGTGATGCAGTGAAACCTCATCAAGTTTGCACTCAGTGAAGTCTAGGGAAGTCTACATTGGTACTAGACAGCTGTAGAGCAAATATATATGAAGTCCAACCATGGTATTAGCACATTTTCACTTTTGAGGTGCAAAATCTGGCTATAATATCTCATTAATCAAATACATCACTGGAGATTTAGCAGAACTAGAAATACCTTTTTTAAAAATAAAGGTGTAGATTATCTGGCACCATAGAAGAAGAATGGTTTAATTTATAGAAAGTAATTTCCAGTTTCCCTTTGGATATGGTAAGTGATTAATATATGGAACAGAGCAAAAAAGGAAACATCAAAAAAGGGGGAAGAATGAGAAAATGTTGAAAATACTATGTATTACTCAGTGGTAATTAGTAATACTATATTTAGCATGACAGAACGAGTTCTCCTCTGTCGGATTCTCTAGCGTTATCAGAATTGTACAAAGTTGTTTTAATTGTGAACTACATCATTTGCTAGCTGTAATAAAAGTGTTTGCTATTGTTATGATAGGTTTCAAATCTACAGTTATTTTTTTTTTTTCATTAGCCATATTTTAAGCTTCCATTTAACTTTCTTAAAAGTTCTTTTTAGTTTTTTAAACAATTTGGTTATAGAAAACGTCCATTTCATATGCTTTTTTCTAAAGCTAGAAGACAGGCATTTTTTTGACTGTACCATTTTTATTGATTTATGTAAAAAAAGAGCAGAAAATTTTATCAGGCTGACAAAAATGTGATGCCCTATTGTTGTAGAGACTGTGCACCACACACACACACACACACACACACACACACACACACACACACACACACACACACACACACACACACACACACAAGCAGGCACAAACACACATACACACACGCACTTGGTCCTCAAATGTAATGGATACCTGGCAACTAAAACAAAAACTCCACCAAGAAAGATACAGGAAAATAATTACAGTATGATGTAAACTAGAAATGGTAGACAGAAACAAATGACACATCAATGCTTCAGATTGGTGCTTCAGACAAAGGAACTGGATAAAATGATAGCTGTAGTTAGTATTTGAAAGTAACATACCTCTCAACTCTTCAGATGTTTGCCTCATATTTTTGGTCTGTTCCTCATAAAATGTTTGGCTTTCTGGCAAATCACTGAGGATTGAAATCACTAAATGATAATAATAACAATAATAATAATAATAATAATAATAATAATAACAACAATAATAATAATAAATATATATCCTCCTGGATCCTAGATTAGCTCCTGTGCATTTAGCACATCAGGCAAAGAGCATTCTTCAGCACTCGTTTCCATAGCAGGTACTGGTTTTACAGGGTCGGGTTGCTAGCGCAAGGCCCAGCCCTCCTCAGAGGGTACAATATATATATAAAATAAATAATAATATCAAAAATAATAATAATCTCCACTTTCTGTGAATACTTGAAGGAGTGTGACTCATTTGAGTGCCCATATCTTAAAAAGATGGTGAAATCTTCAGCAGGTTGTAACTGTAATACTGAACAAGTTGTGTATAGGGCCATATGCAATGACTGCCCTGCATTTTATTTGGATAAGACTATGAATAAACTAAAAAGGAGGATTTCAGGTCATCTTTCTGACTTCAGATATAAATGCCAGGGGAAGGCCTTATCCAAACACTTACTAGAACACCCAGACATTCTGGTTTTAAATGTATCATTCTGGACTGTGTGTAGATGGATCAGCTTGAAGGGAACATCACCAGTGTTTTGGAGAAAAAAGAATTATGCTGGTAGTTGAAATTAAATGCATTCAGAAAACCAGGACTTAACTATTATTGCTCTATTAAGAGTGTATTGAATTTACGTAAGCTGCCACACAATCTGTAAAGTTTTTAGGGAATTTTTTGAGGAAATATTTTTAGTACTAAAATATACTAAATAAGTATAAAAAGGATGTGTATAAATGTATATATGTTTAGTTACTTTAAACTCAGTTCTGCTTTGATTAGATTTATTGCATCACGCCAGTGATTTTAAACAGTAAATTCAAAATACACATTTTTTTTCATGCTGCTATTAAGATGCAGTATTGGTATAATTCCCCCATTTACCATACCCGTGTACATTCATGCACACTCATGTACATACCTGCAACTTTTATACATTACTAGTTTACTTCATCCACTGTTTTCTGTATTTTGTATGTTTTTTCTACTAGTTTTGTATTGTATAAACATGTTTTGTGGCTGTAAACATGAAAATTGTGATGACAGTTTTTTTTTGCAAAGCACTGACATTTTTTCTGAGCTAATTACTTAGTCCTTTATGCACATTAATACACATGGCTGGATATTTACTAGATATTATTAGATGTATTTTTATATTTATAGTGTTCTAGTTAGATTATGTTTATGGTTAGACACCAATGTGTTTTTTTTTTTTTTTAGTTCTTGTCACAGACCTGATGAAGGCTTTATTGCATTAGGTAGCCGAAAGCGATTTTAGTTCAAAATCTTTTTAATATGTATTTTATGCTTTTCTTAAAACCTGATTTTTGGAACGTGGACTGCAAGTAGATTTGTGGTGTTTTCCTTAACTAGGATTTAGTTTGATCTAATCAGTAGTAGTGTGTGAGGGGTGGGTACTTGTTCTATAATGCACCTTTATGGCCTTGTTTACACTGTTTGCCTTGAATAGGCTGGTTTAAAATTAAACAATACATACATTTTCCACACCTCCTTTTAAGTATATAAAAGCTGATATGTTTAACATTGTTAAAATATTTCAGATTTTTTTGTTACTGAGGATCGCTTGTCTGGGACGAATAAAGGCTTGTTACTGTGGAACACTACCTGGGTTTCAGATTTTTTGGAAATTATTGTGACTGATCTCATCAATGAAGTTTTAAGGCCACTGGTTTCTTTGATTTTTTTTATTTTTTTCCCTCAACATTCGTGGTAGTGAGGCTGGAACTAGACAGATTCCTGTGCTTGTTATTTTTTTTATTTTTCATTTTTTAAGTCACTAAATAACACATTTGAGTTTCAGACTTTATATCCTTTAGAAAATGCATACTAACATAAAACCTGTTATTCCAGCAATATTTAAAATCTGTCCCTATTTTAGGGCCTTTGTCCTCCTATTATTTTAGGCTTTGTCCATATGTTTTGTGCTAAGGGGTTGAGAGGTATAGAAAGTAACTGTTACATATGGTGCATGATGGCCAAGAAGCCATGGAAAAAAAACTGAACAACATAGAGAGACAGACAGACATTTAATGACTTGGTTATAACTTTGTGCTAAAGTTCACTCATTAGAGAGTGGGAGGTCACAAATTCCACCAAGTTATTAGTGACAGAAAATGGTCAGGTAGTAACAAGTAAAGATCAGATGATGTTATAGAGACTTAGAAGATCAAGGAGAGAAGCAAAAGAAATAGTGTAATAAAAAAAGACGGTAATAAAAAATATGAAAGATTAATAATTTACTGAGAAGAAACAAGGGGAGAGGTAAAATGTGGAACACTGTGAAATTAAAAAAGGAAATGGTAGCATACCTCTCAACTGTCCAGATCTTTGCAGAATGTCCAGTTTTTTGCCTCATATTTTTGGTCTGTTCCTCATACAATTTCTGGTTTTCTGGCAAATCACTGAGGACTGAAGTTATTAAATAATGAGACACATTTGAGTTTCAGACTTTATAATCTTTCAGAAAATGCACGCAAACACAAAATATATTATTCTAGCAACTTTCTAAGTTTATGAGAGCAATATTTAAAATCTGTCCCAATTTTTGAGCCTTTGTCCACCCATTATTTTAGGCATTGTCCAGATTTCTTGTGCTAAGAGGTTGAGAGGTATGAATGGTAGGGAGCTGAATTGGTTAATATAATCAAAGAGGTGACATTTCAGAAATAGGGCTACAGAACATGTACTGGTCTCTATGGCAGTTAGACTATAACTGAAATGCATGTGACTTTTTATATATTACAAACTCTATTTCCCTTCTTTGAGAAACTTAAAATGCATACTGCTTCAAAATAACTATGATGTTGCTACAGTATACTTGTAGGCTGCATCTGTGTTAGGTAAAAAAAAAATCCCGTCACTAAATTTAAAGCAACACCTACAATGGGGGAGGAGATTGCAGCCAGATGATCTCAGAGCCTGGCAGGGTTATTTCTATTAAGAAAGAGAGATGCAGCTGGACAAAACAAAGTGCAAATAATTTATGAGATAAGGTGACAGAGTATCTGAGTTTATTGCTGCGTACGTGGCTTTCAGTATGTGGAGACAAGGGCAGTGGTGTTCTAAGAGGCATATACTATGACTTCTAAGAGCGTGGTCATAAGTTACTTACAGCTTGGTTAGCAGAGTGGTGCCAAGGTTTTATACAGAATCATACCACAGAGGCTATTGCAAAGGGGGGGGGGGGGGGGTAGTTGTTTGGCAAGGTAAAAAGAGCTCCATATTTATCAGGTCTTATTTAGTAAGCTTATACATATAATCAGACCTTAAGTGATTGTTTTAACATATTCACAGGTACTTAATGTTGGAAACAGTTTTTAGTGGATCACCATTTACAGAAGTAGCTTTAAGAATCAGAAATAACAAAGATGAGCCACGGTACACAATCCCAAGTAGGTTACTTTAATGAATAAATAAAGGTAGCACAAAAACGCTTTTGGGGAGCCCAATGTCTCTCCTTCATCAGGCAAATTTACAAACAACTACCTACCATTTTTATACAATACAATTTCAATTATGCAATCAAACTTTAATTGGATAAATACAGCGTGTTAAATGTAAAACGCAATAATTAAGAAAACTTTATAAAATAGCTGTGCTCTTCTTCATAGCAGAGTATATGTGCATGTGTAAATACATACACTTTTATTATTAATCTAATTTAAAATTTCTTTATTATTAAAATAAATAATACCAAATAAAAATCCATTAAATGCTTGGCATCAAAAACTATAAAGTAGGCAACATTCACACACTTAGTTAATTTACCTGGTTCATATAAGAACATAAAGCAAATTGTGTTTTTGTAACAATTTATACAAGCTAAAACCATGTACCAACACAATCCATCTACCTTTTAAATTAGATTAATAATAAAAGTGTATGTATTTACACATGCACATATACTCTGCTATGAAGAAGAGCACAGCTATTTTATAAAGTTTCTTAATTATTGTGTTTTACATTTAACATACTGTATTTATCCAATTAAAGTTGATTGCATAATTGAAATTGTATTGTATAAAAATGGTAGGTAGTTGTTTGTAAATTTGTCTGATGAAGGAGAGACATTGGGCTCCCCGAAAGCGTTTTTGTGCTAACTTTATTTATTCATTAAAGCAACCTACTTGGGATTGTGTACCGTGGCTCATCTTTGTTATTTCTGGTTCGTGGAGTGATTTGTGTTTGACTTGGTTTCAGAAGTAGCTTTAAAGTTGACCTGTTGGAGACTGTTGTTGCTGATACTCTTTGGTAAAGCAAGCATGTCAGCTAATTCTCCAGACTAATCCATCCATTTGCAACCCCTTTTCCCATTTTTGCACATGGGTTTGGGGTGTCACTTCAACAGTGACAATCATCTAGAGCCAATGTTTATACCACCAGGGAGGCTAACTCTGCCATGTAGCTCTTCCACACTACACACCTATGGGCCAGTGTAGAGTGTCCAATCCACCTACTGCATGTCTTTGGAATGTGGGAGGAAACTAAAGCACCCAGAGAAAACCCACATGACCAAAGGGAGGGCATATAGACTCCACACAGAAGGCTCCCTAGCCAAGAATTGAACAGTGGAACCTCTTGCTGTGAGAAGATAACACTATCTGCTGCACCACTGTGCCACCCCTGATTCTCCAGACTAATGAGGACACTTATGAGAGAGGATTAAATTGCTGGAAAGTGTCTTCCAGTATGGAGGAGATCAGATTCATCTGTGTACTGTATGAGATTTAGTCATTTACACTTTGACAGTATTAGTCACATAAAACAATAAGCAATAAAAAACTCAAAACAAAATCTTTTGGAATCCAGTCTGGAGGTAGTAGGGCACAGATAATGAACCAACTCATTTATTTGTTTATTTGTTAACTGTGTAAACCCTACAGACAGAAGTGCCTGTTTACAGTAATGACCCAAGAGCACTTCCTGATTATATGATTTACTTAAGGTTTCACAGCAGACAAATGGACACTGAGGAAATCAAGCCTAGAACCAAAGGAAGTTTATTAGCAGGTCATAGTCTTAATACATTGATCAAAACTGCCAGGCATTTAGTGGCCTTCAAAAAACCACAAAGCAGTTCAATGTCCTGGGGGTGAGACTAGAGTGCAATAAGTTGTGGAAAGGAGTGGTACAGGCCACAGAATAAACTACCTCGCACAAATCAAAAACTGTAACAGTAGGAAAACTGCTCATATTTAAGGTGATGTCTACATGTTCCGTGATTGTGAATGAGACCATTTCAAAACTTTCACAAAAATGGAAACTATGCTGACAGTCAAGCGCTACTTTTTCATTCTCTATATAAGTCTGTAGTCAATTGTAAATTACGTGCTCCATCACTTTAATGAGGACTTGTAACAGATAAATTAGCTTCTATTTACTTACTAATTGTGTTGCACAGTGTTTTGAGCTAGAAGGACAATGGCTTCTTTCCATTTTGAGGGACCTGTACCTTCCCTTATACTTGAGGTGGAAGGACAATGACTTCATTCCATTTTGAGGAGCCTGTACCTTCCCTTATACTTGAGGTGGAAGGACAAACAGCTTCTTTCCATTTTGAGGAGCCTGTACCTTCCCTTATACTTGAGGAAGAAGGACAAACAGCTTTTTTCCATTTTGAGGAGCCTTGTACCTTCCCTTATACTTGAGGAAGAAGGACAAACAGCTTCTTTCCATTTTGAGGGGCCTGTACCTTCCCTTATACATGAGGTGGAAGGACAAACAGCTTCTTTCCATTTTGAGGGGCCTGTACCTTCCCTTATACATGAGGTGGAAGGACAAACAGCTTCTTTCCATTTTGAGGGGCCTGTACCTTCCCTTATATTTGAGGTGGAAGGACAATGGCTTCATTCAATTTTGACAGACCTTTAGCTTCCCTTATACTTCTAGTGATATACTTGGCAGCAGACAGTGAAAGAACAAAAGACCCACGTTTCAATAAAGGAGAAGGTAGGTTGTCAGGAGTTAGACAGTAGATTATTTTAACTGCAGTGACAGCCTCTTTACTTGCCATCTGCTCACCAACTAAACAGAAAAACTGGTCGTGGTGGTGGTGGGGTGGTTAGGTTGAGACAAGCGGGTAAGCAAATTGTTGCTTACTGGAACTGTGTTTAAGAAGCGGGTCTTGAGTAAGTCAGTAGTACCCACTTAGATGACATTGCAGGATAGGGAAAGGGAAATAATACTCTAATACACTAGAATGTTCTCTTCACCTGTAGTGGTTCCCAACAAGTATGCAAAAAGTCACAGTTCTTTTATACATCAAAACAAACTCAGCCAAATCCCTTGTTATTGGCTGTATATATGTGTGTGTGTGTGTGTGTGTGTGTGTGTGTGTGTGTGTGTGTGTGTGTGTGCGTGTATGTTTAAGTCATAGCTGTGTTTCACCTGATTCTCTGCTGTTTTCCTGATAGTCTATTACTGTACATCACCAGGTCTAGCTAGTTCCCCTCCACTCCCCTCTCCTTCCACTTCTTGCCCATTTTCTTTTCTGCTCTGTTATTGGTTTTCCAAAGTTAATACTGGAGTACTAAATAACAAGAGATAGTATAGGAGGTGCTCCATCTTGCTACCACAGTACTCGTTCTCCTTCTTGCCATATATACTACCTACAGCCCCAGCCCCCACCCCCCCACCCCGCCTCCCTTTCCTGACAGTTTTCTGTCTTTTTTGTCCTCAGCCTACCAGGCTACTACCTTCAAACCCATTTCTATTTCTTTTTTCTGTTCTCTTATCCAGGACTTGTGTCTACCTATTGGCATACAGACACATTTATCAGCCCCACCTAGCTGTTTCTATCTACTGAACCCCTAGCTCACACTTCCATAGTCCCACAGTCTAGTTTCTTCTGTGGCTGAATAGCAAACTACAGTAAAAATTAAAAACTAACAGGCTTACTAATTGTTCCTAAAGATTTTTCTAGCAGCCACAACCAGGATCTGCTTCTGCCCCATTCCATTCTTCTTCACTGTGCTCAGGCTCACTCTGCTCCCCTACCGTTTCACCAATTTTCACCTGCCCCCACCAACTCTACAGTTATACTTAACACCTATTACTTACCTCTTCATCTCTTCCACTTCCTCTTACTCCTTCCAATCACACAATCTCTTAACACTACTTATCACACCACCATCACTCTATCTTCCTCTTACTCCATCTTATCACATTCTCTCCTATCACTACTTCCACACCCCCTTCCACTCCACCTTCCTTTTTACCATAACCTATCACACTCTACCTAAGCTCTACTCACCACACCCCCTTCTCGACTTCCAAACTATAACTCAACCCTCATTTCTACTCATCTAGTACTATCCATAAAACTACTCCTTTCTTAATCAACTCTTCTAACACTTGCTACTCATTTGTCCATTTTCTCTCACACCTCAGCACTCCCAGCCAAAACCCTAACCTCATCTTATCTCTTTTTCCTTATATCTTTAAACCTCCACACTTACAGTCATCTTTCTTTCTGTAAATCTTCTGTCTCTGCCATACACACACACCCCTACTATGCTTCACATCCTAATCTTCACTCATCTTCTTCTACTCTCTCACCTTTCCACTTACAAAACTAAGTTGTCCCATGCGCTTTCCTCCTACTTTTGCACACCCTCTTATTGACTCAGAAGTAACCTACACTTTCTTAATAACACCCTATCTGTTCGACCCCACAAACCCACTATTACTCAAATCCACATTAGCTCTCAATCCCACCCCCCAAAAAAACTAAACCTAAATACCAAGATATAAGTTAAAAATTCATACTCTGTCTCTCACACATTACCAAACCTCTATGCTATCATGAGATATTCATGCAAACCCTGGTCCCCTTTCAGCTTCCCATCACAACTCCTTCTTCTCTCCCCCTCTTCCCCACACACACAACCCCTACCCCCCAACCTCCCTCACCTCTCCCCTACCCCTCCTCCAAATACTTAAACATATACTCTTTGAAGATCTGCAGCATTCTCAACAAGGTTAGCAATCTCCTCTCTATGATAGCCCATCTCTCTCCTGACCTAATAACCCTCTCAGAAACATGGCTCAACCCCATATTGCTGACAATGAAATTCTTCCCCCTGGATACAATATCTTCTGCCTAGACAGATTACACAAAAAAGGTGGAGGTGTAGCCCTAATCCACTCTGATCAACTGACCTTGACCTCTATGTCCATCCCACTTCCAACTTCCATGCTGCAGAACTCCTAACTGTAAACTGCAAACTTAACAAACATAAACAGCTCACAATAGCTGCCATTTATATCCCCCCAGGCAATAACATCCCCATCTTTGAACAGATTCTCAATCCGGATAACTCACCATATCTCTTATATGACTATAATTCTGGGTGATGTTAACATCAACTAGCAAACCATGAGTACAGACTCCCCTACCTCCAGCATAAATCTCCATAGCTTTTCACAACTAATCTCAACCCCCACACACTTCAACAAACCAAACAACCATGGTACTATCCTAGACTGGATCCTAGTCTCCAACCCTAACTTTTACCACAACCCACAAATTATACCTCACTCTGTAAGTGACCACCTTCCTCCTTGCATCCAACAATTCCCCAAGCAGTCTGTCAAATCTCATTAATTAAAGAATGATGTAGCCTCTAACTCTGACCCTGACATATTTAACAACAGACTTGCTACTATTAACTGGTCCTTCCTTTCCCACCTACCCCTTGACGACACTGTACAAAAATTCAACCAAATTTTTCTTGATATTGTTAACTCTCTAGCTCCCTCAAGGAAAATCTGAATAAAAGCTCTCTTTGCTCCATGGCTCTTTCAAACTGCTCAATCCTTAATGCACAAAACAGACAATGCTTGGAAAAACTGGCTAAGATCCAGTTCACAAACTCATCTACAAAACTATAAGAAACTCCATAGCCTCACAAAAAAACATGTATATACATACAAGAAAAACATCTATCTAAAGCCCCAAACCAATCCCTACAACAATCCAAAAATTTTCTGGAACACTATAAATAAGATTCTACATCCTGGTAACCCCACAATACCAAACCCTTTCCCCAGCAACTCTCCAAACAAAACATCCACCATTCTTAACTCTTACTTCATCGACTCCATTAGCAAACTTAACTCCATATGGTCACACCCCTAACCTCTCTATTCCAACCCCAGCCTGATCAGGAAAACACATTCTCCCTGAAACTGGTTCCCACTGCTTACATAAGATCACTACTCAGTAAACTAAAGCCACACTCTTCCTCTGCTGACAATCTAGTACTCCTGTTCCTCAGACTGGCTGCCAACTCAATAGCCTTCCCTTTTTCTGTCCTGATCAACCAATCTATTCAGGAATCTACCATCCCAGCTATCCAGAAAAAAATCTTTACTACACCTATTCACAAAGGAGGGTACTCCACTGACCTCTCTAACTACAGACCTATAGCCATTTTATTCCCTCTCTCCAAATTTCTTGAAAAATATATAAATAAGCAGCTCCTCAATTACCTTCTTCAGGAAAATCTCCTCACTCTTACCCAACACAACGTACACCCTAACCACAGCACAAATACCATGCTAATCCCCTTCTCACAAACTATCTCTCAAGCCAGAGACAATGATAAACTTGTTTCCTGTCTATTTCTTGACCTCTCAAAAGCCTTTGATACTGTCTCTCACCAGAAACTTCTTACCAAACTGTTTGATCTCAGTCTCTCCTATTCTTCACTAAAATGGTCCACAAGTTACCTCACTAACAGACAGCAGTCCGTTAGATGGCACTCTTCCTCCTCTTTCCTCCCTGTATTTACAGGTGTACCCCAGGGCTCCATTATTGGACCACTGTTATATAACATATTCACCAATGACTTGCGCACTTCCTGCTCTCACTCCTGTCTCATCCAATATAATGACAATTCAACCACCATCTCCATCTCTGACAATGTCCCTCACCTTTACACTTTAACACAGAACTCTTTCATCTC
>NC_056731.1:48418208-48505708 GCF_019279795.1 Protopterus annectens | reverse complement strand
ATGTTTAAAAGAACAATACACATAGCAGTGTTGCAGTCTAAGTATACTTCCTTTCCTTTCACCTCTCTGTTATCTTCTTATTATTTGGTATTAATCGCTTCCTTTTTCACCTGTCTTCTCCCAACTCACAGGTTATAAACTCTGCAGCAGCCGACTAACCTCCTAAACCACTCTTGACAACACTCACTGCTTTTGAGTTTCAAAACTGGCCATGGCACCTTTGCAGGACCGTTGGCCTGTGCTACAAATCAATTGATGTTTTCAGACCTATATCAAAAGAATGAAGCATTGTACAGTAAAGTAATCTGCTGCCCTTAAACAGAACCCTCACACATCACAAAGTCTCTTCTGCCCCTCCTCCTTCCGCTCTTGGTCTGTATTTGATTGTTATACACTTACTTTTGGATTTGGAATGGCTCAAGGCTGTCTGTGCAGTGAGTCTTCTCATGCGGCCAGAAATTCTTCATTACAGTGTCGTCACTTCCCAATAAATAAATATTCTTTCAACTATACCTCCCTTTTCTTTTGAACTTAGAATAGCTCAAGGCTATCTGTGCAGTGAGTCTTCTCGTGTGTTCAGTAATTCTTCCTTACAGTGTAGTCACTTCCCAATAAATAAATATTCTTTTAACTATACTTCCCTCTATAGTACTCTCTCCCTCACTAATTATAACTTACTCTTTTACCCACACAGTAATTACTTTTATATGCAGTAACTGTCATTTACTCACTGATAGTTTTCATTAGGCAGTTGAGAAAAATCAGGTCCAGCCTGCTCTACTCTGACTACCATAAAGGAAGTATACTTTTAATCCACACCCTGCAAACATTTTGTCTAGATACTGGAGCCCTCCAATGGTTTCAATCCTACCTGAATGGTCAACAGCAGGCTGTCCTCTGGCAGAACAAACTCTCTAACCTTCTACCTAACACCCTTGGAGTACCACAAGGCTCTGTACTAGGGCCCTTGCTGTTCTCCATCTTCATTAACGACCTTTATACTGTCATCCCAAAAGTCAGCTGTATCCAATATGCTGATGACTCTACTCTGATTTGCTCATCCACATTTTCAGTAGAGTTATGGTCAGCTACCCAGACCACCTTTAATACAATAGAAAACTGGCTTTCTGAACATCGTCTGATCCTAAATCCCAAAAAAACTAAAATGCTGTTATTTTCACCAACACGTAGGTCTACCGCTTTCACCTTTACCATAAAATCAAATGATGGCACAATAATCTCCCCTGACCCATCTACAAAACTATTAGGTGTCATCATAGACAATAATCTCAAATTTGACCTACATGTTAACCAAACTATCAAAACCATCAATAAAAACTAGGGTCACTTTACAGAATAAAAGCCTTCCTAACCCCTCCAGCTAAAATTGCCATAGCTCGCTCTCACCTTCTTTCAACCCTTCTGTATGCATCCCTCTACTCTCGAATTTGAACAAGACTGTCCTTAACAAACTCTCAATTTGCTACAACCACATTGCCAGGTTTGCCACTGGGCTGCCTTTTAGGACACATCATTGCATCAATCTAAATCAGCTTGGTTGGCTTGAACTACCTAGCCTAATCCAGTATAACCAACTGATTATGGCCTATAAAATCCTCTATAATCCGGACAATACTCCTGCACTTAAAAATATTATCACCCCTATAACAATCCTAGACCGCTTCGATCCTCTAACAAACTACTAATTCAGACTAGCAAAATTAATAACACAGCCGGTGATTCTCTCTTTGCAAACTCTGTAAGTAGATCCTGGAACTCTCTTCCAGCTGATATTACCTTACTTTCCACCTTAGGTCAATTTAAAACTAGACTCAAACAACATTTGTCACTTAACTGGCTATGTCAATGTATCAAGCCAGGCTAACTCGAATGTGTAAAAATCTGTTAACCAGTTTACTGTGTAATTTAATTTAATCCTGACTTGTGCTCAGGACTAACTGTAACCTGTGGAACTTGTTTAACTTGCTTACTTATGTAATCTCTGTAAATAGTCTGTTTGTAATATGTAATGCTGGTATTATGTAATGCTGTATCTGCTTACCCTTGGAGCTTTTCTCCCCGGGCCTCCGCTGAAAATGGACATGCATCCAGTCGGACTATCCCGGTCAACAAATGTAAAATAAATAAATAAAAATAAATAAATTGTTTTGTTTTTTTTTTTTGCTAGTTTTTTTGCTAGCTGGTGTTTTTCATTATATTTATAAAGCCCAGTCCACATGCTACTACACCTCCCTACCCAGATATACAATCCATTTAAAGCTACAATCCACCACAACTTTTCACTTGCATCTAAAATCTCAATATCACCCTCTAAAAATAAAGTCCCAGCAGACAAAAATGTCTTCCACACATATTGCCATCCTCCTTTTACTCACTACCTTACAATATCTAGACTCTTATCACAAACACATTATACCAGCCATTAAATCCCTTACACATCCATTATCCACTCCAAGCCACAACCCACAATATCTTAATTGCCCCTGATCTGTTTAACCTATCTAAGACAACTATTTTCCTACAAATGCATCTCAATCCCACGCTTCACAAACATAATCTATAAGATTAAGAAATTTACTCCCAAGCCATCACACACACTTCTTCACAAAAAAACTCAGCTTAGTCTTAGTGGTGATATTCATCCAAACTCTGGCCCTAACTCAATCCAGAAAATATCACTAATTCAATCCAGAAAATATCACAAAAAACAAACTCCACCTACCCAGATCTGATCACTACCCTAAAACCTAATACCCCCAGCATTCTTATCATTAACATGAATGTACAATGCCTACTAAATAAAATCCATGAACTCCATGCAACCATCTCTCTATGCTCACCCAGCATTGCCATCCTAACTGAAACATGGCTCAAACTTTATTTAAAAGACAATGAAATTCTGCCTCCTGGCTACAATATCCACAGACTGGATAGAACTAAGAAATGTGGTGGTAGAGTAGCAATTCTATACAAAGACACATCAAGACTTCAAAGAATACAAATTGACCCCCCCCCACATACATAATAACGAAATACTCTCCTGTCAACTCAAAATCAACCCAAACAAACATATAACCTTAATTTCAGTCTATATCCCTCCTGGTACTCACCCTTCTCAGTCGAAGACCTTCACTCCTGGTCATCCTCATCATTTGATCAAAAGACAATTATCATGGAAGATTTTAATATTGATTGGCCCACTTGCTCTTCAGACCATCCCTCTAATCACATAAATCTCTATGGTTACACTCAAATTATTAATTCACCCACCAGGGTCAATAAACACAGTGGAAGGCAATCAGTTCTCATCTGGATGCTAACCAACGAACCTTCTCTAGTCTTTCACTCAGGCTGTCTCCCAGACAGCCTAAGTGATCACTCCACCTGCCTACTTAGACACAGAACCAACCTCCCAAAATGCACATTATATAAACAGGTTAGAAATAACAAACAATTCTCTGCAAACACCTTCAAATCATTACTTCAACAATGTGAGTGGTCACCACTAAAGCACCTTCACCATGACTGTGCTGTGGAATACTTTAATAAAAAATTCCTTGACATTCTAAACTCTTTAGCTCCTATTAGAACAATTTGTATAAAATCCAACTATACCCCATGGCTGTCAAAAGACACTAAACTATTACTTAAAGACAGAGACAAAGCATGGTCCTACTACCACAGTAACAAAATGTACAGTCAACTAAGAAACAAATGTAAAACCCAGATCAAAAATGATAAAAAAAATACTATACTCAAATGCAACAATCTAACCACATCAATCCCCAAAAATTCTGGGATAGTATCAATAAGCTTCAGCATCCAGGACAGTCTTTAAGCACACAATTCAACTCCTTCTTTACAAACTCCATCCTATCTCTGGTAAACAACAATAATAACACACCACTGTCTATTCCACCATTATCCTCTACTACTACCATCCCTTTCTCCCTCAATCCCATTCAAACTTTTGCCATAAGGAAACTAGTAAACAAACTAAAACTCTACAACCCTCACAGCTGATCAACTACCCAACTTGTATCTCTGTTAGCAGCCCATACCATCACCTAGCCAATCTCTCTACTTATCAATAGATTTGTCAGAGAACAATACATCCCTAAAATCTGGAAAATATTCTACATTATTCCACTGCACAAAGGAGGTGCTTCAATGGAATCTTCCAACTACAGACCAATAGCTATTCTCTCACTACTGGCAAACATACTCAAAAAAATGCATCCATACTCAATTAATGGACTACCTTACCTCCAATAATCTACTAACAAACTCCAAACACAGATTTAGACCCAAGCAAAGTACTAAAACAGCCCTATTAAGCTTTACTAACACTATTAACCACTAAAGAATGATGGGCAACAAGTTGCATCCATCTTCTTAGACATGTCCAAGGCATTTGATAAGGCATCACATCAAAAACTCATTCATGAGCTAACAACTTTAAACTTATCTTCTCAGCTCTCTCTTGGTTTCACAACTGTCTTTCAGAATGTCAACAAGCTGTGAAATGGCAAAATGAACTATCCTCACACTTACCAGTCTCAATTTGCACTCCGCAATGGTCAGTCCAGTCTTAGGTCAACAACACTTTTCAATCTTCACCAATAAACTACATATAGCAACCAAACTGTCAACCACAATTCTGGGGTCCTCTCTGATAGTTTCTGTTTGAGCAGAGGAACCAGGCAGGGGTGTCCTCTTTCCTCTTTGCTGTTTGCATTAGATTTAGAACCACTGGCAAAGAAAATAAGGGACTCAGAAATTCAAGGATGTAATTGGAATGGTAGTCAAGAAAAGCTGTCTCTGTTTGCAGATAATATTATTTTATACCTGACAAAACCAGAAGGAGACATTACAGTGCTATGGAACATTTTGAGACAGTTTCAAATCTTTTTGGAATACATAATCAATAAAGCTAAAACAAAGGCAATAGCAGTAAATTATGTACCCACACACAAATTGGTTCAGCAATATCCGTATTTATGGGGACATGATAAAATGAAGTATTTAGGAGTATGGATTAAAAAGCTATTCTTGTGTGGCAACTAAGGATATGTGGGACGAGACTAAACAAAAGATAATACAAAAACTGAGAAAATGGAAGCTTTGTTATATGGATATGTACTGTATAGTAAGATACAAGCAAAATGTTTTTATCCCATTAGTCTTATAGACAGGTCAGGCATATTTTTATCAACCACAGGAGACGTTGTGGATAGCAATTAATAAAGAGCTGAATGACTTTATCGGAGAAGGGAAGGTGACAAGAGTCAAGTGGGATAAGCTGATTCTTCCAGTAGAACAGGGCAGATTGGGATTACCCAATTTGAAGGGGTATTTTAGAGCTAGACAGTTAAGGCTCCTATACATAGCACAAGCATAAAAGTACAGTTCAGAGTGGAAGGGAATGATATTGAAACAGGGGGGGGGGGGGAAGCTCAAGAAACAAGGAAAGACTGGGATTTTGGATACAGGCCTTTAAGGAGAATAACAATAATCATACAGAATATTATATTCATAAAGTAGCAGAAAGCATTCTAAGAACTAAGCCAACAAGGGAATGGAGAAATGAGACTCTGCCGGTAGGGATGACTGCAATTAGGGATACAGACAATAGACAAGAGGGGGTGGGAATTTATTGGAGAAAACTGGCAAAGGAACCAAGGTATTGGGAGCAAATAACTTCACAGGGAAGGGTAATAGAATGATAAGAGGCCAACTATTTATTTGGACTGCAGGTTAGAGATTGCCTTCCTTATCAAGGACTGATATCAGAGTATAGGCAAAGAGAAATAAAAAGGGGAGGTCCTGAATGAAAGACCAGCACTGGTAGAGTTTTTAGTAGAATCTAAAAAAGAAGCTTCCATTAAAAAAGGAATAATTAGTACAGCATATAAAATATTGCATGATAACTATAAGACTCAATCAGAGGAGGTTAGAAAGGATTGGGAAGACAGACTGGATGAGCAATTCATAAAGAAACAATGGGAGGATATATGTTTGCCTCCCACATATGCAACAAAATCTAGAAGATTTAGGATTTTTGCTTGGAAATGTTCACATAGATAATTTTATACCCCAAATAGACTCCAGAGAATTTTTCCTCAGGTAGACAGCAAATGTTGGAGGTGTGACAGGGAAGAAAGAGGTACTTTGGAACATATTTTCTGGGAGTGCAGTTGGTTGGCAGACTTTAAGGATTCCCTGCGGGATGCACTGTCGGAGATGCTTGGTGGGCAGATTGTTGTGAAGAGTATATAAATATATGATTGCTTATGTTGTAAGTGATGGTTTAATAAAGATGTTTCTTATTTAAAAAGGGGCAGGAATTGAATAATTTAGGTAATGTTGCTTAGGTTATATGATATATAGCAATATATGTGAAGCATAATGTTTGTTAATACAGTTTTATTACTTTTGTATAAATGTAAATTTTTCTATGTCACAAGTGTTAATTCAATAAAGGTGTTTATAACAAAAAAAATGTCAACCGCAGTTCAATATGCAGATGATTCGGCTCTAATCTGTTCTGCTCCCTCTCTGCTTCAACTTCAAGAAATAACACAAAAAACTTTTTTGGACATAGAAACTTTCCTCTCTAAACATCAGTTAATCCTAAACCCTAACAAAACTAAATTAATTCTCTTCTCCAACAAAAAGCCCATCAACCAAACTATGCTCTTTATTATATACTCAGCCAACAATACCAAAGTAGAACCCATCATTCAAACCAAACAACTAGGGGTCACCATCAATAGTAAACAAAGATTTGATAAGCACATTGCACAAGTCATTAAAAAGACCCATATCAAACTATATCGAGTCAAGCAATTCCTAACAAATCACACCAGATAAGTCATTGCCAGAACCCATCTTCGCTCTAGTTTGCTATATGCCTCTCCAATCTTTACTAACCTCAAAAAAAAAACAGACCTAGTCAGACTAGAGGCATGCTACAACAAAATCACTAAATTTCCAACAAACTCTTCATTTAGATCCCACCACTGCACATCACAACAAAAACTAAACTGGCTAGAACTACCAAACCTCCTCTCATTGAACCAACTAACCATTGCACATACCATCATCACTTAACCTGACAACTGCCCAGCACTCTGTAATCTCATCCACCCATGTACTAACCAAAGTACCCTTCGATCCTCAGATAAATGCCTATTAACAGTCACAAGATCTAATAATAGGTACAGTGATGCCCTACATTCCAACCAAATTTCCAAAGCATGGAATCTAATCTCTCAGAATATCCTTAACACCTCCAACTCAGTGAAGTTCAAGCAAAATCTTAGGGCACACCTAGCCAGTAAATGGCATTGGGCATGTACTTCCCCTGGCTAAACATAAGCAATCAATAATCAATATTACTTCCTCTAGTCAGCATTCCTCACAACCACTGTCTTTCCTCTACCTCTCCCTCACTTCTACTTCCCCTCTGTCAACTCTCCCATTACTGCAGTTTCCTTTGTACACAGCTAAGACTTCTTATCCAGAAAGACAATCCTGCTTAATACTACCACTTCCTTTTTATTTCCTTCATCTAACCCCTTTTAAGGTTTTTCTTTGTTCATCTAACCCCTATAAGCTACAAATTATTCCTACAAAATACTACATGCTAAAAACAAGTGTTTGCATCAAAGCTGCTATGGCTAGGAATTTTTATCTGTATGACTAAATGTATCCAAACAATTACATGTGTATGCGCATTTAAACATTCACTAGTTCTGTTATTTTAAATCTGATACTAATATTGTCTTGTATTGTATGGAAATCTATGTTTTATATGTTTGATATCGCACTCAATACTTCTATTGTATGCATACTGTCTGTAACGCACAGTTTTAATATTGTATTTTTCTACACTTTTTGTTCTGATTATATTGTACTGTATTTTTTGTTATTGTGGAGATTTTCTCCCTGGGCCTCCACTGAAAATGGGCCACCCGCCCAGTCAGACTATACTGGTAAACAAATGTTAAATAAATAAATAAAATAAATAAATAAATAAAATAAAATAAACCTGGTCTGCCTCTGCATGCTTTGTTTTCACAATTCCCATTATTTTTTATGTATTTTGATCCTACCCTTTTCTAAAGATACCAGTTCCAGTTGTTTTATCTCTGTTACTATATTTGCTACTTCTAGTAAAGAGTTGGTTTAGACTTTGATTTCCATTTTATAGTAATTGCTTTTTTTTGGCAGCTACCATAATTAGACTCAGCACAGATTTACTATCTCAAAAAAAAATCATTTCTTTAGTTACAACAATTTGCTCACCTAGTTTCTCTGGCAGAGGAGTCTAAAGGGGAATCTTTAAAGTCTGCCAACTCATTAAACTCCCAGAAAATATGTTACCAGTTATCACTTTCTTCCCCATCACACCTTCAACACTTGCTGTCCACCTGAGGAAAAATTCTTTGGAGTTTACTTGGGGTATAAAAATACCCATGTAAACACTTCCAAGCAAAGATCCTAAATCTTCTAGACTTTCTTGCATATTTGAGAAACATACACATATCCCCCATTGTTTCTTTGTGAACTGCTTATCCAGTCTTGCTTTCCAATCCTTTCTAACTTCATATGATTGATTTTTACAGTTATCATGTAATATTTTATATGCTCTACTAATTATTTTTTTAATGTCAGCTTCTGTTATAGATTCTACTAAAAACTCTACCAGTGCTGGTCTTTCATTTAGGATCCCCCCTATTTATTTCTCTTTGCCTATACTCTGATATCAGTCATTGATAGGGAAGGCAGTCTCTAACCTACAGCCCAAATAAATTCTTGGCCTCTTCCCATTCTATTACATTCCCCTCTCTAATTACTTGTTCCCAGTACCTTGGTTCTTTTGCCAGTTTTCTGCAATAAATTCCAGCCCCCTCCTGCCTATTGTCTGTCTCCAGTTGCAGTCATCCCTATGGGCAGAATCTCCTTTCTCCATTCCCATGTTGGTTTAGTTCTTAGAATACTTTCTGCTACTTTATGAATATAATATTCTGTATGATTATTGTTATTCTCCTTAGAAGTCTGCATTCAAAATCCCAGTCTCACCTTGTTTCTTGAGCCGCCTGCCCCCGTTTCATCATCATCATCATCCCTTTTCACTTTGAATTATAGTTTTCTGCTTGTGCTATGTATATGAGCCTGAACTGTATTGCTCTGAAATACCACTTCAAACTTCGTAATCCCAGACTGTCTTGTTCTATTGGAGGAATCAGCTTATCTCACTTGACTCTTGATGTCTTCCCCTTCCAGATAAAATCCTTCAGCTCTTTATTAATTGCTATCTATGACTTCTCCTCTGGTTGATAAAAATATGCCTGACCTATAAGATTAAAGGGACAAAAGTGTTTTAGCTGCTTGTATCTTACTATTGATATCCATGTAACAGAGCTTCCATTTTGCCAGTTTTTGTATTATCTTTTGTTTAGTCTCTTCCCACATATCCTTATTTGCCACACCAGAATCATTTTAATAAATACTCCTAAATACTTCATTTTATCATATCCCCATAAATATGGATATTGCTGAACCAAGTCGTGTGTGGGTACATAATTTACTGCTATTGCCTTTGTTTTAGCTTCATTAATTCTGTATCACAAAAAGACATGAAGCTAGTTGTGTAACAATGTTCCACAACACTGTAATGTCCCTTTCTGGTTTTGTCAGGTATAAAATCATTTCATCTGCCAATAGAGCCAGCTTTTCTTGACTACCATACTAATTATATCTTGGCATTTCTGAGTCCCTTATTTACTTTGCCAATAGAAAAATAATGCAAATAACAAAGGTGCAAAGGGGGAAAAAATGACACCCCTGCCTGGTTCCTCTGCTCAAGCAGAAATTATCAGAGAAGACTCCACCCACCTTAATGTTTGCCTCTAATTCCTCATATATCCTCCTAATCAACTTTATAATTTTATTTGGGAATGCAAATGCTTCCATTTTCCTGCTCATAAAGTCCCAGATTACTCTGTCAAATGCTTTCTCTGTGTCAAGACCCACCATCAGTGGTATTTTCTTAAATTCTGCTTCCATCTGGATCATCAGTGTTCTGTTAATGTTGTCAAATGTTTGCCTCCCCTCTACAAAACCACATTGATCCATATCTATCAATTTTGGCATCACTTTTGCCATTCTTTTAGCCATTATAGACATAAACACTTTATAATCATGGTTTAGTATTGAAATAGGTCTCTATGAAGCTGAATATGATGGCTCTTTACCCTCTTTGGTTATTACATCTACCACCGCTTTCTTCCAGGATGTTGGTACTTCTCCTTCTCTTAAAATACTATTAAACAAAACCTTCCAGATCTTTATCAGTTTTTTCCCTCCTAGCTTCCAAACTTCTACAGGAATACCATCCATTCCTAGGGACTTTCCTGTAGATTGCATATGCATCGTCATTTTTATCTCATCTACCTCTAACCTTGACACATTTAATACTTCTATAAACATTTTTCCTTGTACCTTATATTAATTTCCATATTTCTCTGCTTTATACAGACTTTCATACAATTTCCGAGATATTTCTAATACTTCTACAGGATTTCTTGTTATCTTACTTGTTATAGTTTCCCTAAGGTTGGTGACAGCCCTTTCTACTTTCTGTTACCTGAGTCATTGTGCCAAAAGTTTTTGTGTTCAAGAGTTATTATCAAAAAACGATTGCTTAACAGCACTCTTTCTAAACTCATGCATATTACAGAGGCAATCCTTTATTTTCTGTTTAGCATTCTGCAGTTGCTCCTCTTTTTGTTCTGTGGGATTTGAGTTTTACCTTTGGTCACTGTTTGGTTATTAGCTAGGCATATGGACTGATTGCCTGGTATTTATCTTTACTTAAGCCCTTCAGAGCTTTCATGCCAACAGAGAGATGGAGGCTAAAGCCCTGAGAAGGGCAATGCTAGGAAAATCATAATGTAAAAGTCTACACCCAGGCATAAAAACATACAAAAAACAAGGTTCATGGAGGGAGGGGCATTTAATGCAGCACTGAATATTCAAACTTCTAATGTTATGGGAAATTTACTGACACAGCTGTATTATATTCTTCATGTAATCACTGCTGCAGTGGTCTAAGCAATATGGATAGATTACCATAGCTTACATAGACTTGGAGAAGCAAGGATGAGGGTCCAGGAGCCACTGGAGAATGATGTTAGCAAAGACTGTTCCAGACTTGGGGAAGGGATCTAGTTTATAGTGCCTTGTAAAAGTATGCACAGAGAACCAAGTTGTTGCTTCTAGACTACTTCTAAAATTCAACCTTTCCAGAAAGTCACAGGAGAAGCCAATGCCCTGGTAGAAATATGGCTTGACCTTGCCTAAAATGGTTTTGTTGTGTTGGGAGAAACAAAAAGTAATAGCATGAGACAACTATTTGGAAATAGTTCTGACCCAGGTTGTTATTTTTACTGGCTTAACAAGAAATGAACAACTGATTCAAAGATATGAAATATGTTGCTCTGCCACGGCAGTACCTGAGCTACATGTGGACATCCAAGGTATGGAGTATCCTTTCTCCCTCATTTTTAGGATCTGGAGAGAAGGCAGGGAGATGCATAGTTTGACTTAAAGTAAACTCACATACTACTTTAGGTATAAAAGAATGTTTAGTTCTCAAAGAAACCCTGTTTCTATGGAAAATGAGGTAGGGTGGACTCACCATAAGAGCTTCAACTCAGATACTCTTCTTGCAGAGATCAGAGCAATCAGTAAAACTGTTTTCCATGTTAAGAACCTCAAGTCAGCCAGATTAGCTGTTCAAATGGACTAAGTATTAGCTTCTCTAACACAAAATTAAGATCCCAAGGAGGGCCACTGGTTTTCTTGGAGGCCTCTTATGGAAACCCCCTTTTAAGAACATTTTGATGTGAAACTGCATTGAAAGAGGAGGATCCATGGGCAGACACACTGAAATGGCCAATAAGTGAACCTAGTAGAGGAATAAGAAAGGCCATAAGGTAGTACCTCACACAAATATTGTAGAACCAGAGAAGAACTAGCCTTGAATGGGTGCTGGGTATGTTGTTGGTACCAACTAGAAAACGTTTTCCATTTGCTAATATATGATTTCTAGTAAAAGACTTTCTTGCCTCCATTAGTACCTGCTGAACATCCTCAGTAAACAGGTATCTAAAAGGAATTAAGACACTATCAACCACGCAGTCATCTGAAGTTGGTTAATGTTTGGGTATATCCAGTCTGTGAGAAAGCTTGCAGTAATTGCCTCCAGTCATTTCCAAAAGAAAGGAGAATCATGGTTGCCTGGGCCAGAAGGGAGTCACCACAATGACCTTGGGGGAATTCCTTCTACATCTTTAGTAGTACCCTGGGTATTAGTGGAAAGGGTGGAAAAGCATACAGGAACATTTTTGTCCAAGGAAAAGAAAAGGTATCTGTCTTCCAGGCCTTCTTGCATGGAGTCCTGGAATAGAATCTTGCCAGTTGACTGTTCAGAGAAGAGATAAAGAGGTCTACTTAAGGAACTTCCCACAGATGGATCAAATCTTGAAATCTTGGAAGAGCCCATGATCTAGTTTCCATTCATCTGGGTCTGCCCTGGTCCTGCTCAGCTTGTATGCCACATAATGACTAAAAGTAAGATGCCTGTATGGTGAGACTGTGCTGTAAAGTTATTTCCAAAGTTAACATGGCTAGTCTGCCATGGGGGTATGACCTGGTTGCCCCTTGCTTGTTGAAGTACCACATGTACTGTGGTATTGTCTGTAACCACTCGAAAAGGTTCCAGGAACCAAAGATGGCTCAGCGATCTGAGTGCCTTTATTAGGGCAAGCATCTCCTTTATATTTATGTGTTTGCACCTGTCCATGGTGTCCTACACCTTCTGCAATTTAACCCCTCATGAAACTGCTCCCCAAGCAAAGTCCAAATCTTCTGAGGTGACCGACTGCTTTGGAGCAGGGACAGAAAAGGAGAGACTTAGATTTAAGGATATCTGTTGTCTTCACCAAAAGATTTCTCTTCTTCTGACAAACCCCAGCACTGGGATTTGAACAGATAAAGGGTGTCAATGTTGGGAGCAAAGAGATTTCAGCTACCACTGTATATTTCTTTTATGGTGTCTTACTGGGGATATCATGAGAATCATAGATGCCACAATCCAGACGTATTCCTTCCTAGTGATTGAAGTCTGAGTGGAAAAACCTTAGAAATAGATCTAATTAAGATTTTTTTTTTTTTTCCAGGGGAAGAAAAGCTCTTTCAACTGAGTTGTCTAATTGACATCCCAGGAACACCATCCTGTGTGAAGGAGCCAAGAAAGACTTTATAATGTTCTCTTGGAATCCCAGCTTGTATAAGAGATATCTCACCAAAGAGAGAAAGAGATCCCTGATACTTTGAAAAAGACTATGCAAGGATAAGCAAGTCATCTAAATATGGTAAAATGTATGTACTCTGTAGCCTGTAATGAACTATAACTGGAGCTAGACACTTTTGATCACTCTTTGTGCAGTGGATAATCCAAAAGGTAAGGAATCTGATCCAGACACACAAAACCTTAAGAAAGACCTCATGTCTGGACGAAGAGGGATGTGATGATAAGCATCTTTTAAGTCTAATGTTGCCATGAAACTTGAAAGAGGAAGAAGAGGAAACAGGTTGTAAACTGGCATCATTTTGAATTTGGGCACTATCACAAACATGTTTAGGAAAGAAAGATCCAGAACTGGTCTCCAAGAGTTTTCTTTGGCACTAGAAACATCCTTGAATAAAAATCCTTCCCCACCTGAGAATAAGGAACTGGCTTTATCACTCTTTGAGACAGCATGTGATGAAGAACTGGTGGAAACAAAAGATTTGGATCTGGAGGATGAGGAATGACCACTGGAAAGGAGGAATTTCCTCCCCACTGCCATCTGTAACCTTGATAACTGATTTTCAGAACCCATTTGTCTAAAACAACCTGTTGCCAAAGAGAAAAACTGAGATTTAGACTTTCTAGAAGAAAAAAAGGGCCAGGGTGGGAGGGGGTCACAAGGTCTCTTGAACAGTCCTGCAGACTTGTTGGACTGTCCTCAGTTTTGGGAGGTTTGAGACTTCTTTTTGGAACCCCTTGCCATTTCCTCTTAAATGTATGGTTGCCTGTATTTTTTAATATTGTTTATTCTGTTTTTTTTTTGTTTGTTTTGCCAAAACTGGATGAGGAGATAGGAAATCCCCTGGAAAATATGGTAAAGGAGAGCTGAAAAATGTTAGAGGTTCCTTGGATCAGCTTGTCCGTTTCATCACACTTTTTGATTACCTCTGTAGCAGAGGTGCCAAAAACTAAAGCTCAATCCAAAGGTGAATTTAGACTCTCATTTTTAATATCACATGGGAGGTTTTGAGAATGCAGCCATGAAAACTTCCTCAAAACAGTACCAATGGCCTTAGCCCTGGAAGAAGTATCAGAGTCATACATATGCTCTATAAATAATGAGTAGTGATCTATGTAGTAGAACAAACTAAGTTATTTAAAGCAGATTTTTCCTCACAAGAAGAAACTGTATATTAAAATTCCCCATACTTTCTCAATTTGTCAGAACAATCTTTAACATATGAGCCTAACAATTCAAAATTCTGAAAATCAAAGTTGCAGAACTATACAATTTTTCCCAAATCTATCAATAATTTCCTCATCCTTACTGGAAAGAGTAGGATTGTAATTAACTAAGTGGTTAGCAGCACTGGGTTCAACTACATGTAAGGCTATAGCTGCTGGGTCGGGTTTGGGAATAGTGCATAAAAATTGAAGAGAATGAGGAACTTTATACATCTTATCTACCTTTTTAATGGCTGAGGAAAATCACAGGCAGTAACACACATCCTCTAAAGCAGGCAGAACAGGAGGAATGGATGTACGTTGTGGAAAATCATTCTGAAGGATTGAGAAACCTCAGTGTTTTCCCACTGAAAACACTGAAATATTCTAACAATAGTCTCAGAGAAAGAGAAATCCACAGGGAGAATGCAAAAACAAGCTCTCTTCTGAATGTCAATCAGATATCTGAGGAAAAAAATATGTAACCATCCCTGCAACTTCAGAAAAAGAGGAATCCTCTTTCTTTTAAAATAAACTACTTTACAAGAAAGATCAATAATCTGAAATAAACCATGAGTCAGACCCAGTAAACTACTGTCCAAAGAAAATTGATCAGCAGTAGATACATATATAAAACAAAGGTGCAGGTACTCCACAGCTATCAAAGACCACCAGTCTAAAAGAAGGTGAAAAATCACAATTTGTAGAATAATAAATCCTTTATTCCGAACAGTAAGCGCTTTCACGTCTGCAAAGGACGCTTCATCAGACTTGAATAAAGCTTAACAAACAAACTCCTTAAAATAGTCAAAAGCATGATCACATGGACCAATGACTACAAGTTCACAATCAAAAATGCAAAAATATAGAACACTCCAGAAATAACTGCAAAAATGAGAAACATACTAACAAAAAATATACTAACAAAAAATATATATGTTGTATTCTTAAAAATGTATATTTTGTATTTATAAAAATATATATTTTGTATTTATAAAAATGTATATTTTGTATTCATAAAAAAATATATATATATGAAGATAAAAATATATGAAAAAAAATATATACATATGCCTATAAAAATATTTATATAAAAGATTGTACCTGCAAAAATACATATACCTGCTAAAGCATTAACCTGCAAAAATATTAATGTTTAAGTGCACGGTCCCTAAGGAAAGGTTTAATGGTAACTCTTTCATTGAGGCCGTGTCCAACATCTGCTTGCAGTCTAATGATCCATTTATTCTCCTCCTTCTCTGTGAAATTGCTAATGTTTCCTAGCCTCATAGATGTGTATATCAATTCTAATACTAAAAATTCAAAATTATGTCTGGTACCTTCACACAATATATGTCTCGCTAAGGCATTGTTCTCATTTTCTTTATTGATGGCATACAAATGCTCCCTAATCCTCTCATGAAGTGTCCTGTTGGTCTTCCCTACATAAAACATATTACATATGCGACATACAGCAAGATATACTATATTACGGGTCTTGCAGTCTGCATAGTGACTGAACTTATAAACCTTCTTAGTGTCTGGGTGTTCAAATGTGGCCCTACTTGATACAAATGAACAATGATTACAGCTACGGCACGGGAAAGTACCTACCCTAACTGACGTAGGTCGACTATCCCTCTGTTTCTCATAGCACAACATATCTTTCAAACTTCTAGTTTTCTTATAAGAGAAACTCGGGTAAGTGCCTATAAGCGTCTTGAGTCTGTCATCTAATAGCAAAATCCCCCAGTTCTTCCTGATGATATCTGTAATCTTCTTGTTTTTATCAGTATAAGTAATGACCATCCTTTTCTTACATATAGGAGGTCTGACTTGCTCAGAGTTATTGGTGAAACGCTTGTTAATGTGTGGTTGTGCTCGCCCATTGCGATCAACATGTTGCAAAGCTAACAAGTCACTATCATGATATCCCCTATTCTTAAAGTCATCTTGTAAATTGACTAATATTGTTTCAAAGCTCCTGTTTTCACTTGTCAAATGAGAACACCTCATAGCTTGATTCCTTATAATGTTCTTATGTATATGAGGTGGGTGCATGCTATCATGATGTAAATATGCATTTTTCCTGCACGGCTTCCTATATATCTCAGTTTCTAACCTACCCTCCCTCTTCTTAAGGGTCACATCTAAAAAATGTATGCGCTCTCTAGACCATTCCCCAGTTAATTTCAAAAATGTAGTGGTATTGTTAATGTGAGTCAAAAACTCACTGAGGGTCAACACATCACTGCTCCAGATGAAAAAAAGATCATCTACAAAGCGTTTATAATGTTTAATATGTCTGTAGTACATAGTGTTTGAAAAAATATATGTAGATTCCCAGTACGCTAATACCAAGTTAGCGTACGAGTTAGCACATGACGTGCCCATCGCTACACCCATAATCTGTAAATAATATTTACTGTCATAAATAAACACATTATTTTCCAATACCAACTCCATTAAAGTAGTTATCCTCATAATTTTACTGTTGCTGAAGCCCTTGCCTAAAAGGAATAGCCTCAAATAATCTATACCTATGTCATTCGGTATGCTAGTGAAGAGGGATTGAATATCCACAGTAACCATATAATCTTCATCAGTGAGATCAACACTCTCTGTGTCAATGGCCAACAACTCTAAAAAATGTTGAGTGTCTCTTAGAATTGAACCTGTGGAGTCTACCACAGGTCTAAGTTGTTTTTCGATATATATAGAGATACTCTCAGTAAGCCAGCCTCTCCCAGAAACAATTGGTCTAAATAAAGGATTAGTCAATGTTTTATGTACCTTCGGTAAACCTCTAATCACAGGCACTAGAGGTTTCTCAACAAGAAAATATTTGTAGAGACTAGCATCTATAAAATTGCACTTCAATAACTCATAAAGCTCTGCATGTACATTACCAATGATCTTATTTAATTCTAAACTATTCATAACCCTATATGTTGCTGTATCTGCAAGCATAGAGCACATCGTAGTGTGGTAGTAGTCTACATCCAACACCACAATTGCTCCACCTTTGTCTGTGGGTCTGATTATAACTTCATTATTATCCTGGAGAGACCTAAGTGCTGTCCTTTCTTGTGAGTTTAAATTATAAAACTCAGATTTGAATGTTTCTCTTGAATATAAATTGTAAAAATCATTAATACAGACCCTCTCAAAACTATCCACGAGTGGGTGTAGATACATGCTTAGCTTTCTGTTTCTTTTTCGCAGGAAAAAATGGGGCCAACCATGTTACTAATGGCAGGATCAGCTTTACCCAGGGATGGGCTCAACATTCTGGCAAAACAGGGAAGCCCTCCATGTTCCCTCTCCCAGACCAACAAGAGTGACTCTCCCTTGCCCACTTACAACCTCAACCTCAACAGCCACAGAGGATGTGGCTAATCATCAGTCCATAGTGGCTGTAAGGTGCTACACCAGAGGGATCTGGGGTAAAAGATGAGTGGCCTGACATGCAACAAATATCCACAGCAGAGTCACCCATGTGTGGATGAGGCAAACTGTGATCCTGCTTTGGTGGTTAAGCTGTTGCTTAACTTTTACTTTTTGTGGCTGGAAGAAGGACTGACCATGGAACTTATCAAGGATATTAAAACTTGTCAGAGATTTGGGATGCATGGCTAGGCTTAAAAAGGCCTTTGTGGTCATTAGCCTAGTAAACACCTATGAACCTATGGTAGTCTGTTACATGGTCAAGCCAAAAATGGTACCTCTTTCCCGGGGAAGACAAACAATTGCCTGTAAACACTACCAGTCCACAAAAGTTACTTTTTTTACAGAAAAACACTGTAAAAAGTACTTTAAAACACTATGCAAGCCTCCACAAAAGTAAAATAAACAAAATTTCTCCACAGAAAAAATGTTTTCAGTTACTTTACACCACTTTTATGCTGACAGAAAAAAATAAACCTTTCATTTAAAAGTACATTACAGTTTTATGAGACTCTGTTAAAACACAACACTCCTAGCTTTAAAAGAAAGTTCCTAAAGAGGAAAGTAATAAAACATCAACAAAATTAAGAAAACATCAACAAAATTAAGAAAATGGAAGTTTTTTCCCAAAGAAAATGTATCTGCTCAGCAAAGGAAAGCGCAAACTGATTATCGATCCTAGAAAGCCTCAGAGGATAGCACTCTTCGGTGTAAGTAAAGCTCTGAAGGGCATTTCAGACAAATTTGTCTTTTAGTCAGCTCAGCTTGAGCTGCCTGAAATTTTAAGTGCATGAAATGTGCCCTGAAGCTTTGGAAGTTGGCTGGCTGTCATATCTTTGCCAGGATATAATCCTTATACATAAGACTATTGCAGTACTGATCAATATGATGAACAACTTGTTAAACAACAACAGAATAAAGTTATGATGCTATCAGGTCCAGTAATGATGGTACTTTTAACAAGACAAAGTGATTTCTAAACCAGTATCTCAGTATTTAAGATCAGAAAAAGATACTATTTGGTACTGATAATGGGAAATCAGTGTTTGTGTGTACTTGACAACGTCTTCACTAAATGTTTTAACCATGTTCCTTATATCCCCGTTCACTCTATGTGCTGTATTAACAAGATCTGCAATAACTGTGACTTTCCTTTTACTATTAATATTGTTATCTGATGACTTTTTGTTATTTTTTGCCTTTATTACAAGATGTATTCAAAATGCTTTTTTTTTTGGATTTTAGTTTTAAGGCTTTGCAAGCTTTATTCAAAATGCTTTTTGTAAATGAATAAAGCCAGAAATTTCTAAATAATTATTTCTTCCTTTTGAATAACATTTTTTACATTTCTGTTCCACCATGGATTCTTCCTAGAGCAATGTGTTTTAATGCAATGCCTGATTTTTTGGGATGTACTTGTTAGTAGTTTAACACATAAGGGGTTAAAATAATCCCACTAATATGGAAGATGAATCTTATCATTAAAAGAGTCCCTATTGACTATATTAATTAAAATACACATCTTGGAGTTATCTCCTATATTAAAATTCATGCACTGTGTTTCTTTAGTCTTAGTAACACTAACTTTTAGAGTGAATATGAAAGAATTACAGAAAGGATTGGCTGGCATGCTGATACAGTCAAGCCCATAAGAAGAGAACCATTGTTTATGACATCTAAAATGCTACTGCCACTAGTTGTATCTGAGACATATTTTTGGAAATTGCTGGAAAGAAAGAAGTGCAAGAAGGATTCCTCTACAACAGTAGATCCAACTCAACTTTGAAAATTACAGTTAGGAATCTGATGATATGAAGTACTGCCAGCTATGCCAGGAGAAACAGGGCAATGGATGTGTAGCATATGCCAGCACAACTAGCTGGAATTTTGTAAAGAATTATATATCATTTGTATATCAAACTGATGTGTACAGGGGCTTGTGTTGAAAAATGTATTTGTAAAGCTTGTGTTAAAAATGTGCCAAAAGTATGCCCAGCTGGACAGAAAAGGAAATATGCATGTATTATTGTAACTGTTTAAATGTATTTGTTTTAACAGTGGAAACTGGAAGAGAAGAGGTTAATCTCAATCCACCTAACTTTGAAAATAGTTGGAAATTAAATTACCTGGCTTAGGCCATAAAGATTATAGCTTACAGTTCTCAATGCAGCCAGAGACAAAAAAGTATGTACTAGGAAGCTTTCTGTATTGTCTTTGCTGTGAACTAATTGCTACTCTGGAAGGGTGGAGGTCTGAAATTGTTTTATGACTTCTAGAAGCTGCAACAGATCTTAGCAAGCCCTATGTCTGTGTGCAATATTGACACATATGTGCTAAATCCCATGAGCTTCTAGCCAAGGGGGGTAGCCGGGGAACCAGAAGTCAAATGACCAGATGTATGTGATGTCATTCTGTAATCCATCATTAAAAATGATGTTTATAAGACTGAAGTCTCATTGCAGTCTGTTTTTGGAACCTGACAAAGAAGGACCCCCTTATTGACTTCATCTTGACTTGCTCTAGTAAGTGACCAGGGAACAGTAATTCTTTACATCAGTCAGGAAAATATAGTGAGATTAGTTAAGTACTATTTTTCTGTATCTGTGCTAGTCTATTTATCTATGTTATCTTACTATTTTCGGTAATTGAAACTATGGTGGTTAATGTAAACACATATTTAGTATTTTCATGTTCTTTTATTACTTATTATTAAATGTATTTCAACTTTTCATTGTGGCTGGTCCTTTAGAGAATATTTTAACCTTTGAGAATACTTTTATTTATTTGATGACACTGCGACCACTCCTGAAAGCCTTGCTGTTTGGTTAACATTATCATTTGTATTAATATTAATTTCCCTCAGTATAATTGGGTACCCTTGCAAGAGCCTTAGAGTAGCTGGCTTAGGAGTGTCTGATGGCGGTGTAACTACTTTACAGTCTGGGCAAAAAGGGGCATAGCTAGTAAATCTGTGCCAACCTTTCCCAGGTGTGTGTGTGTGTGTGTGTGTGTGTGTGTGTGTGTGTGTGTGTGTGTGTCAACTGCTTGGCTTGGAGCAGGGGCACGAAGCTCTAGTTTCACAGAGGGAGAGTAGTGGAGAACTTGGCTTGGATACTTGGCTGAGGTCTCAGCTCTATAGGTGTGCCAGTGGGGAGTCTTATTGGGGACCTGGAGGGAGACCGACTGAGAAATCCAGACCCTGGACTGAGTGTGTTGCCTGTGTGCTCTTAAAGGAAATTGTGCTTGATGCAGAGAGCTGCATCTGGAAATACTGGGTGGGTGTATCCATTTTTGTTCCAAGTAAACTTCCCTCTCCAGTGTCAGTGGTGAGGATTCAGGCTCCTTGATTACTGGCCCAGAGTAGGGATGTCACAAGAAAATCTGAAGCAGTCACAGACTAATGTAAAAACTCAAATTCAACTTATTTAGGATCTCAGTTAACTAACTTGTACTGTATAACAAGTCACTATTTGTGATGTGAATCCAATGCAGGTATTAAGTACATGCATTACTTCTATGTGGTTCCTTGTTTCTGTATTGCAGTTACATAATAAAATCAAATTCATTATAAACAAAACTGAAACTCCTTCTGAGATGACTGGACTATTACAAAATGTTATGTATCTAAACCTGAAGTTTCAAAGGCACTGGCATCCCATGATTCTTTGTTTTTAATTCCATCTATATTATTGGTTGTTATTAAGATTAAAAATGTAAGTTCATCACCTTTCTCTTAAGGCTTCAACTATTATAAGGAAAATTCAGAGAATTAGGGAGGGTCTATTAAACTTAGCTCTTTTCCAGATTGTAGGTCTAAAAAAAGATTCTAGTTATTTTTAATTAGAGGGCAAAAATCTAGAACCAATGGTGTTAGATGGAAAAGTGGGTTAAGATTTGTAATAAAGAAAAACAGAATTACCCACTTTGGAACTTTATGCCAAAACTGGCTATGCAAACTGAACTGTGGTTTAGTACAGAAAAAAAAAGCCAGGAGAGATAAGAATACCATTCCAAAAGTGAATTGTGTTACAAAAACTAACAAGTTTTTCAGTAATATTTTTTTTCTGGATTGGAAGGATCTGAGGAAGCTTTCACTGCATAAGCACCTACACAGTAGGGAAACAGGTTTCAAGGACTCATAAAAGCAGGATGAAACTGGACCAGGTAATGTTTCTTTATATTCTTGGAGAAATATCATACAAGTGGTTTGCAATTTTCAACATTTAATTTTAGCCTTGTAAAAGCAGGCGAGAATGTTAAACTATATAAAAGTTTCTATATGATCTAAGCTACAAAGTCACAACAAAAATTGTGCTCCAGTATAAAAACTTAACAACAAAGTATTTATTTATTTATTTTTAAAGAGGTCTCCCTATGTAAACAGTACTCAGAGTCTGTTAGGCACTAGTTGAAAGCTCTTCATCGGTCCTCAGTTATATACATGCTAATTGAGATGGTTTACATTAGCCTACCAGGACCCTAGATTGCTCCACCCAACCAGACTGGCCTGAAACTAGTCCCCTACCATACACAAAAATTAATATAAAGGCAAAAATGTAACTCTGTTAACTTCATTAGCCACTGTCACTTTTTAACGTTGCTGTTGCTAACAATTGTGCTCATTTGTCTATCAATAAAAGTTTTAGAGATAAAGAAGTCTACAGCACCTTAATTTTCAGGATTCAAGGAGGGTCAAATAAGAAGAAACTAGTGGTGTTTTTAATTCTGTAATAAATTTCATGTTTTTGAAAAGAATTAGTTCTTTCAACAGAAAACCATGCTCTTTGTCAAGTACTTTTTGATGAAACAAGAATCATAAAATGTTTTTCATCACTTCCTGTGTTTTGTGCAGAACTGCCAATCAAGTACAGGGAAACTGCAACACTGGGGTAAGGAAGTTTATCTTTACCTCCACTGCTGTGCAATCTTATGAATTAGTATAGTTGATGTGGGGATGTAGGGATGCAGGTGCAGGGGGATTGCCCCCTGCAAAAATGCTGCTTTTCAGTCTTTTGAGGTTGACTATTTGTTGATGGAACTAGTTGTCATGAAATAATTGTAGTTATTTGGTCATACACCTATCACAACTTTTAGTTAAAAATAAAGCTTTAGTGAACTGATATTCACTTAAATTAGGTACAGGAAGTATTTGATGAGCATTTGTTTTTTTCTTTTTGTGATCTTTCAGCTTGAAACAAGTCTTTTTCATATGTTCTACTACAGCTGTGTGGTTTTAACCACTGAACGCTACGTGAATTATACTGCACCTTTACCTTTGTGCTGCATAGTCCATTCTTGTTATGTTCCCCCTGACTCATCTACATGAAAAAAACAGATAGGGGCAGGTGTGGTGATATGTAATAAATGTCAAGGACACAGTGTCATCTATTATCTGAGTGACTTCAATCTGTTTTAGTCTACCATTTGCCTATAGGTCTGTACTAGTTTGCACATTTAGAAAATGCCTATTTCCTAAAAGCCTTCTTAATTTTTACTAGGATGTGTGGTGTATTCATTAACCTTTGTGTTACCATCGTGCATTGACTTTTCTTTCAAATCTGCCTTCAGGGATATCTGTGGTGCTTGTTTCATCCAGATACACCAATGCCACACTTTTACCTAAAATATCAAAATAAGTATTATCAGACTTGGTGATATTAGAAAGTGTGGAAGACGAAAAAATGTGTAAACCATTAATATCTGACAAACCATCTAACAAAGATTTATCCAGGTAACTGAGTAGTTCTAATATTTGATTTTCCAAATTTGCTGTACAGTTACACTTTTGCACAAATGTAATCAGATGTTGTCATTCTTTGAAGCATCATTAATAAGACTGCATTTTAAACAGCACTGATATAGCCTCTCCAATCAGATGCAAGACAAAGTATAAAGTTGTACATTGACTGTTTAATTTTTAAAGTAACTACAATGTTAACATCAGTTAGAAAAATAGTTATGCATTTAAATTATGTAGAAATTCTAAAATATCAATAAATACAGAACTGATGTATGTAGATGGCATGGGTGATAAAGAGAATAGTAGCTGCAGTAGTACAAAGCATTCAAGTTCATTGGTCTCTCTTTTAATGCAGAACAATCGGATATAAAAATGTTGACTAATATAAGAATGATTTGTAAGTATAATAGTCTAATGTTGGCATAACAATGGCTTTGCAGCCTTGCCTGTGAACACAAAAATCACATTAATGTGAAAGTACAATGGCCAGGGGTGAGAGAGATTCTGTCTGATCATGCTAATTGGGCAACACAGGCTGTGCAGTTAGTCTGACAGAGAGAATCTCAGATTCAGAGACATATCAAATCCATGAAGAGAAATACTTCATTACCATACCTCTGAATCAGACACTGCACTGTCAGACCTAAACATGCCAGTTTCCTATCTAGCAGTCAGTAAATCATGGTTACATAACCCCCTACACTAACACACACATACACACACACACACACACACACACACACACACACACACACACACACACACACACACACACACACACACACACACACACACACACAACACACACAAGCAAGCCCTGACCTATATAATTGCATTCATGCCCTAACACACACACACACACACACACACACACACACACACACACACACACACACACACACACACACACACACACACACACACACAAACATGTCCATGGTTCCACTGTACTTACCCTTACCACAAGTACTTTCCTAGGAGTGAATGATTGAACGCAATCAAAAGACAGCATTCACTTTTTCCTCCTAGAGTAAAGATTAACTTGGCTAAGTGATTTGCTGAGTCTCTAAGATGAGTAAACTAGGAGCTGCAATCATTTCTGGG
This sequence comes from Protopterus annectens, assembly GCF_019279795.1. NCBI lineage: Eukaryota > Metazoa > Chordata > Ceratodontiformes > Protopteridae > Protopterus > Protopterus annectens. Next base: position 48,480,809 of record NC_056731.1, on the reverse strand, counting down.
TAGAGCAAATGGCTAATTAGTAATAGCCACTCCCCCACACTGTTGCATTAACAATGTAGCTTCCCCATATTTTGCACTATGGCACCTGCTAGGGGAAACTATAGCAGTCTGTGAATGGGAAAGGCTTACCACAATGTGCAAACCTTCCATTATAAGGTTTCCACATTGTGGTATGCTTTCTGAATAGCAGGGGATGTGTCTTTACCTGTTGCCTGGGCAAATACACCACTGTGGCACAGCTCACAAGATATCGCCCAAAGAGACTTCCTTTTCAAGAACAGATCCACCCATTGGAAAGTTGCAGTGAGTCATGTGACTTAATACAGATGTTAGCAGTTGAAAGGCAAAATAAAGTAAAATACTGAATACTCCCATGAGAAATAGTTTAAGTCTGTTGATTAGCAAGAAAGTCTATTGCTTTCCAATTACTTTGTCCATTTTTTTCACACAGCATGTAAAAAAATATAAATTTTACTGTCACTATATTACAACAACATGTTGGTATGCAGTTTAATCAGGTGTTATTCCAAGAGGTACAGCACTGTCCCATTGTTAGTAGTCCAATTTCAGTGGAAACTTTGGGTTTTGGCTTATGTCCAGGAAAAAGGACAGGAGGATTTATATTTTTATTATTACCCAGGTGTCTAGTTTTTGTCATGGAAGAAGCAGTTAACCAGTGATATACTGCTGCAGGCAGGAACTGATACTGAAGAGCATCAATCCTAACTGTGGGTCCTGATTCAAGAGGAGCCACTTTCCTGATGATATCACATTATGTTGAATGCAGGTCCCTATCAAATTATCAAATAAATAAATTGTCCATTGTGATATGCTCAAACCCATATGATTGACAATGCAGTCCATCAAACTGTTCTGATTGAGACCACATTATGGTAGAGATCATGAAATTTGCCTTTCCTCCACTGTAGTGCAATCTCGGAGTTGGGGTGTGAGGGTGCAGGGGTCTTGCCCCCATGCAAAAGCAGTTTTTGTTATGTGTGCAGGTGTTGTGTTTGTGTTAAATTTTTTCAACGTTCTGCATTGTCTATGATATGGGTTCGACCATATCACGTTTAACAATGTGTTCGTTCTATTATTTGATAGGGACCCTCTGAATACATAAATAACTGTTCTTTCAAGCTGATGTATAAAAACAGTATATACACACTTCTTTAACTTTTGAAAAAATAGTTGGCAAGCTAAACAAGTAATCATGCATGTCCTGGCAGGGGTGGGTTGAGGCATTAATGACTGGCTGCAGCACAAGATGATTTCTTTAGTGTATATATCTTTACTGCCATGTCTCCACATGCAGAAAAACGCCACTCCAAATTCTCTTTCTAATCCATTAAACTCAGAGATCACTAAATATTATAGTAAGTAAGTCATAAAATAAACATATCATATTGTTGCTGAGTGAGGCATTAACAAACTAGCTCTGTCACATTTTAATCACACATTGCCAGCAAATAAGCAGAATGGAAACAAAGCTGAAAGCTTTGAACTTTTAAAAGAAGCCTGATTTTTATAAGTCATGCATGTGTCAAACATTTTAATTTAGATGTTTTATTAGAGTTTTACCATTCCTAAAAATGTCAGTTGATTTTCTTTCAAAACTTTAAAAGACAAAAAACTGGAAGAAGACCAAGCAGCAAATTATATTTAATATTTTTAAAGTGATAATTTTCTAAACAACTGTTTACTGCACCTAGGTGACTAGTAGAAAAATAGAATGAAATATTGGATTGGTACCATTGTAACACCAATTATGCTATTTATTTCAGCATACAGTAATGCTTCTACATTTAATGCTGAATAGCTAAGAGAGTTAGTAATAAACCTGATGAAGTATATTTTTTCTGCTGTCATTATTCTGGATTTGATTTTTGATGAATGTTGATATTAGTGTTGGAAAATATTACTGTTCAGAATCACTTAATCTCTAATCCCACATTTATTCTTAGTGAAAAAGTGTCAGACAGGATAAATGTGGTCATTGTTAAACCTAACACTTGTTGCTGACTCTGCCTGGTACACAAGAACAGTTAGTGTCAGATAAATGAAAGTTACGTTTATAGGTAATTAAAACAAAAACCCAAAACAAAGTTTTCATTGGTCAAACCATATAATATGTCTGTACATTTATTATGTCTACATATACAGTTAGCATGATTCTTAACCACATCAAACATAACAAATACATTTGCTTGTGACACCTTGTGTCCAAAAGTCATTCATTAAAAAATTTGCTGAAGGCATGGACTGCTAACACCAGTAATAATGGCAAAACATATCTGTAACTTTTATCTTTTTTGTTCGTTTGAGAAGGTGCAATCTTAGAAGTGATTATGTATAAATGTGGTGCAATACAAAGCAAATCCCTCATGTGAAGTATTAAGTCATAAGCCTTAAAAAATACTTACTGGCATTCTTTTAGTTGGACCCAATAGAAAACCCAGTTTAGCTGTTTGGCCTTGGTCAACTTGTGTATCCCTGTAGTACAATTCCTTTATCTGGCATCTATCTAAACAACCTAAATATGTTGCATAATTGTGGCACATATTATAAATGCAGCAAATAACTCAAAACATGCATTATTAGAAAGCATTTCTCAAGATGTGTGGATCACTATTTTAAACTACTTTTTTTGCAGATGACTGCAATGCAAATACTTTATCATTTGGTCAAATTCACACATGCACTTTTAAAAATGATCTTGATAAACATAGCAATCATTTTTAAAGACAATAATTCATTCTGATACTTGGATTCATAGAAATTTATCACACACATAATGTTATAGGAGAAATCTGATGTTTTATTTTAGGACTTAGATATGTCCTGATATGTTTATTTATTTATTTTTATTAGCCAGGATGGAGCACTGATCCAGATAATGGTTTTCAGGCTTGGCAGCACCACAAAAAAAAAAAAAAAACTCACTTATGCAAACATACAGAAAACCAACAGCAACATAAAGCTGACACTATTTACAAGACAAAGGTAAGCATGCACAAACATTAAAAAATGCATTTTTGAAGGAAACAGTCTATACCTTGGAACAACACAATGTTAAGATCAAGCTTGCCTACTATGTGGCCCAGTTCCCTAAAAACATATGCCCTAGCAGAAATTAGTCTTTGTCTATTTAACATTAAACATAATACTACATAACCTGTGGCAAAAGGAGGCACTTTGTTGGACAGGAATTGCTCATTGTGTGGTATTTCTTTCCAAAACAGGTGAAACTCAGTCCTAAGAAATATACCTAATTTTGATGTGTTATAAGTCACAGTGAAGCAGAAAATCAATCATGGACCAACTCCTCTTCAATTAATTGATTGGTCAGGAGCTGTTCTGTGAATATAGTAGGGTAGCTGGTATTGCTTTGCTTGTGATCCATCTAACTCCATCTGATGAAAAAGAAAAAGCTCAAGTGTTTAACCTTACTTTTTCTGCCATTGGGATCTTTGCTTTCGCAACTCCACAGTTTGTATTCACAGCATCCTGCAAAGAGTAGCATCATTTTAGCACCTGTTTCTGACTTTACGTCTGATGGTCCATATCCACTGCTACTGTAACTGTAGTTCCATGATACACCTCCACTGGTACACCTGCTGTCTGTTACTGACTGTCTGAGGCCAGCAAGTACTGCTTATCCACATTACAGTCTTCTGGCATTCCTCATGCTCTGGGCTTGCCCAAATGCACAATAAGGAAAAATACTTCCCTTACAGAGAAAGACTAAATTTGATGTCATTTAAGGACCACTTGGTCTGCTATTTCCCCATGTGTAATTACTAAGATGCAGATTTTGTTCTTTAATGCAACCCTTCAAGGTATTATTTTATGCCTGGCCAATACATTCAGGAATTCTTTTGATGCTTTTGTTTCCATTACTGCTTTAGGAATGTTTTACTGCTCACTTCCGCTACTCTTTCTCCTGAAGTACCAACCATGTAACTTCATGCTGCAGCCTCTTTGTTCTCATGTACCTTTTTCTCTCTTTCTCTCTCATTTTACTTTTTCACAAATGGCATTCATTGATCTCCATGTATTCCCTTATAATAAAGATACACAGTTTTGTCATGTGCCATTCTGTCTTTCAGTCACATTAAGCAATTCTAGACTCTCTTTAGTTGTCTGACATTGCAGAACATGCAACATCCTTTGTGCCATCCTCTGAACTGTCTCTGTCTTGTCTGTTTCTTTATTGTAGTGTTTTGCATTGGAATTACACAAGCATATGTGTACATGTATCTATGGCCAGGAAGCACCATTGCATCTACTGAAGCAGTAAATAAAGGATGAATGAAGGGAAACAGTGTAATGTTATGTGGTGCACCTATACAACAAACTGGCAATGAGAATAGCTCATAAGTGCAAGAGCCATGTCTGTTTGCAGAGGACAGTAAAATTCTTCCAAAAATAAAAAGTGTGGAAAAGAATTCATGTTGCAGTAGGTAAGATGAAGCCTTTTGTTGACCAAGACAGTAGATTATGTGGTGTCACGAGTGAAATGTATTAATTGAAAAGGGGCTGTAAATGAAGGTGCTCAGCAAAAAAGAATGTCAAAAGAATATATATTACACAATGACTTATATAATGTGATTTTCAGTCACAAACCTGAATTTTAAAAATAATGCTGTACAATTTCTACATAAAAACATGTAAAACCATTTCAGAGGCAATAGTTGTAAGTAGAACTATAACAGAGACTAAGTAGTCGAATACTACACCAGTTAATATACAATGAATTTCATATGCATTTATTTCAAAGAGGCTACGGTATCAGTATTAACAGATTTTCATGTATGACAAAGTGATCAATTTCATGTATGACTATAACAGATCAATTTATAAACAATGATGATTTGCATTAAAATGGCAAACTTATCACTGAATGCTAAAAGAAATGAATATAATGAATTTTTGAAATGGCAAATTGATTTAAAGTAAAACAAACCAATTGTTATGTATTTGTATAAATTAATTTGTATGTATTTCGGAAGAGCAGTTGCAGCTTGCAAAACAAAATCTTGCAATCAATATTTTGAAATAAAGAGAAGCATTTTAAGTGTGTGTTTGTGAATGCATGTGTGTGTGACACTGTGTGTGTGTGTGTGTGTGTGTGTGTGTGTGTGTGTGTGTGTGTGTGTGTGTGTGTGTGTGTGTGTGTGTGTGTGTGTCCATAGGTGTGAATGCATTAAATATGATTTTGCAGCACTGTATAAAAAGTGCTTATGTGTTGGTTTAGGTTTGGCAGTAAGACCTAAGTGGTAAAGAAACATGCATGTGGGTTAACATGGTTATCATATGAAAATGGTTGATTATACTGGACATAATACTTCTAGTTCAAATGTGAAAGTCTGGGAAACATACTGAGAGGCTAAATGTGTGTACACCATTTCAAATGACAGAAGTGTGCCAAATATTGATAACAGTACTGGACAAGAAAATGTACACATTTTTAACAGTTAGTAGCACCCATAAAACCATCTGAGATACCACTCAGAGATACTGCAGAAAACTTATGGAAGTATTTAAAGTTTAGGCGTTTGCTAATTGCAAAATGTATTTGGTTCAGACAGATAAATCAAATGAGACACAAGTTGACTTGAGAATATATAACAAAACTGTACAGACTAACTGAACTTTGCAGAAGTACTGGCAGATGTAATAGGCGATATATGAGCATGTACAGTAGGAAACATTGTGAAAGCATTCGAAAGAGACTGCTTTGAAATGAAAGCTTAATAGTTAACCAAGCATTAAACATTGCAATCTCAGAATGTCATACGATGGATCATTTTTACATGTAGCAGTATAAAAATGTCATAAAAAGGGACATATATTTGTACTGAGAGAGAGAGAGACGAAGTGTAAAATGGCAAACAAAAAAAGCTGAATGTCAAATACAGATTATAGAGGCAAGCATATCTTAAAACAAATATGTAAAATAATGGCTGCACGAAGTGATGGTGGGCTGTAAAAAAATGGAGTCACTCTGAAAAAGAATGCTATGATCTGATATGTTTACTTTAGAGCTACACAGCATAACTCAACTGAAACATAAATTATTTAGATCACTCCTCAAGTGTCAGAAAGTATACTTGGAATTTAAGAAAAGAGATTTTTTTTTAAGTTTTTTATTCAACAGTATGGGGAAATTATTTTCACTCGTGATTGATAAGTCAGAAATATTGCCAAACAATTATATAGAATAATATGAACCTCCTATGGGCAAAACAATTGTGCCTTTGATATACAAAGGCAAAAATGCAAAAAATAAATTAATATGTTATATGACACAACAGGGGAAGTTTTGTTTAGCAGAAAGTGGATAAGAAACACTGAACTGATCTGGTACTCTGTCAAGGGGCTGTGGGTAATAGCAATAACAGTAATAAATTCCGATAGATAAGGCATTGTCACAATTATTTGAAGATACGAAATGAGTCTTTACCAAGGAGATGGAAACAAAGAAATGCATAAAGACAAACCTGAACATTGGTGATACTGTGAGGGAATAAACCACTCAGACTGTGAAATATCAAAATCAAATGCAAAAGTATAAAGTGCTATGACTTGGTTTCACCATTTTCAATCTGTGAAAAACCTGCATGGAAATAAATAATAAATTAAAATAAATTGTAATTTTATATCATACATACCTCAACATCCCTGTCTTGAAGGATCCAGTCATAGTCTGGGGTAAGGGACATAGTATGGTTTAAAGACAATATGATATTCAATGGCACGTGTCATGATCAAATATATTATGTAACTGTAAAAGGGTTTTAAAAAAGAACAATGCTTTGTCAAAATGTGCTTGTCAATTTTTATTTTGTTTGTGGACCTCTACTATTTCACTTAATAAGTTTGCAGATGGTAAATGGCTGAATGTTTGCTCTGACCCATCTGTTTCAATAGCATAGACTGGCTCACTTTAAGGCCGCAAATCAAGGCCTACGTGTTTCTGGTGACAGTCTCTCTATAGTATACAGTCATCCATTTTGGGTTAAGAATGGTATATTGATGACAATCTATTATAGGTACTCTTACACATAAGACTTGCCTGAAAAATGCCATCTGTGGCCTGGATCACACTTTCCTTCACACAGCATGGTACAAACTTGTTTCCAGAAAATGAATTTAATGCTCTCTATTCTGATTGTCTTGCCTAGGCTATTCATAAATCATTCTACAATGCCATTAGCCTGTAGATATAGTGAAACTCATTTTCTTCAATGATTGGTTTGGTTTCTATACATTTGCTTGAACCAGATATTATTAAAAGGTAGTTCAGTGTCTAATCTGATGTACCTGGGAATGCCAAACCTTGAGAAAGTTTTGCTTACTACTGGTACAACATTTTAATCTAAAACAGAAGGTAATGACTTTGTTGCATGATCTGCAGAGTATTAACCAAATCACAACTAGCAGAATGTTTGTGCTGTTGCATGCCCCACAGCAATCAGTGTTTCTAACACTTGAACTGATACTTGGAATTCTGTGTTTGCTTAGAAATTAAACAGTTATTTTGCATATCTTTCTTTTATGCTGTTCATATCAGGGAATGTATATTTTCCCTTTCAAGGAAATTATTTTTTTTTTCAAGATCCAGATAAGACTTTTGTAGATTAGGAGGGATGTTAGCTTTATGTGTCTCAGATTATGTGTCCCAGGCAGGTATGTCCCTAGCCCTAAGCAGCATTCTACCTTCACCCAGGATGATACTTCAATGTAAACAAAAAATGATTGACTTTAACAATTGGCTTAGCTTCTGGTGTCAGTCCAGGGGGATCCAGTATCTGACAGCCTGGGAAGATATGGTTGACAGACCATGCTGCTTTGCCAGAGATGGTCTTCACCTGTCGCTTCTTGGCTTTTGGTTACTGGCAAAGTTACTTGCCTCCCATTAATGCCTTTTTAGGCAATGTCATAACAACAAAATTACCAACATAAAAAAATCCACTGGAGACAAGCTCAAGGTTATGCTGTTTAATGTTAGGAATTTAAATCAGAAACTGCACTCGCTGGAAGCACTTCTTACCTTGGAAGAAGACAACGTCTGTGCAGTCAGAGACATGGTTCAGGGCTGCAGAAAGCACCCAGGCTATGCAAGGCTACAATGCCTTCCACATGTTCAGACCTCAAAACAAGCATTAAAGAACCAAAAGGAGAGGTGTATCCATCTTCATTAAAGACAAATACACCTCAAGACTGGTCAAAAAGTACAACTCCCTAGAGTTACTCCAAGTCCAACTAACTGTAGGTAAAACACCTTTCCATATCATTGTTACCTATAGGTCCCCCAGCAGGAGCCATGAGAACCACTCTGCCTACCTGGACCTACTTAAGTCACTCACTATACAGTCAAACACCTTGGTCATGGGTGATTTCAACTATCCTTCCATCGACTAGGAGTCATATATGAGCACAATCTCACCCTAAGGTTCCTGGACTTTGTTAATACAATTGCTCTGGAACAGACAGTCTGCACTCTCACAAGGGGGTTGAATTTCCTAGACTTTATACACACCAACACAGGGGGTCTCTGCACTATCTCCTGTGTGTTGCCCTCCCTGATGAGGTCTGATCATAAATCAGTCTCATTCGAAGTAATGATTATACCTGACCCCCCCAAGAGCAAAAAGGGTTTACTATCATAATTTCAAATCCAACTCCATTGACCTCACAATGTTCGAACACGGAAAGTCGAACACGGCAATGTCAAACTTCAAAAGCAAGCCTAGGAACGGGTTTTAACATGGGTCGAGATAGGGGTGAGGTTTGTAGTTCGGCAATAGCAGTGAACACCTATCTCGACCCATGTTAAAACCCATTCCTAGGCTTGCTTTTGAAGTTTGACATTGCCGGGTTCGACTTTCCGTGTTCGAACATAGTGCGGTTGACGGAGTTGGATTCGAAATTATGATAGTAAACCACAAAACGGATTAAAAATGTCTCCAAAGCAAACTATAGCCTCCTAAGTGATGACATAAATAGTTTCAAACCCCTGCTACCGCTGTCAATAATGATTGCTATACACAGGTGTACACAAATGCCCTGTATAAACACCTATACAAATGTATAGACTCGGCTGTACATGAATGGATCAAAACAAGGTCTTCACAAAAAAAACAAGTCACTCTGGTGGACATCAGGCATAAAATATGTTATACAACAAAGAGGAAGAAACTAGTGTCTAAGAACAAGAGCGAACTAATTCAGCAGAGGAAGAACACCCTCCACAGCTTGAACAAGCAAATTAGATATTTTGTAAAGTCCTCTAAAGCCAATTATGATGCTAAACTAGCATCCCTAGCTAAGGATAATCACAAGGCTTTCTTTAGCTATGTCAGAAATCTAAATGGGAAGGCCCAGCTTTGTGCTGAACTAGTAGTGGATGGTACCACTCATACTGGCCCTAAGGACATCACCAACCTGCTAGCAGATAGATATGATGCAAACCTCAACCCCCCCCCCCCGTCCCCACCAGATATGCCCCAAATCATACCTGTCACCAGTCCTCTATCTAGTATCTCCAAAGAGCAGGTCATACCCACACTCTCCATGGTCAAAAGCACAGCCTGTATGGGACTGGATAACATCCCAGGCTGCCTACTTAAATGGTCTAAAACATGACCTTAAAGCACCACTTGCCACTCTTTTCAACCACAGTCTAACTATTGGCATTGTCCCAACAGCATGGAAAACAGCAACAGTAATTCCCTTGCACAAAGGGGGTCCATCAACCTACCCTGGGAACTTCAGACCCATAAGCCTGACCAGCCTTATCTGCAAGGCCATGGAGAGAACCATCATGAACCTTATCAACAAAGAGACAGGTGACCTTCAAACTCTTGACCTGACCCAATTTGGCCTTGTTAAGGGTATATCATGCTTATTAAACCTGGTGGACTTCTTCAAGAATGTCAACAAAACCTTGGATGAAGGCAAAACGGTTTACTATCAAAATTTCGAACCGCACTCCGTCGACTGTACTATCGTTGAACATGGAAGTTCGAAAACGGGAATGTCGAAGTCAAAAAAACAATCTAGGAATGGGTTTTAACATGGGTCGAGGTAGGTGTTCAGTATTATTCCGAACTACAAACATCTCCCCTACCTCAACCCATGTTAAAACCCATTCATAGATTGTTTTTTTGACTTCGACATTCCCGTTTTCGAACTTCCGTGTTCGACGATAGTACAGTCGACGGAGTGCAGTTCGAAATTTTGATAGTAAACTGGCAAAACAGTACATACAGCCTATCTTCACTTAGCCAATGCTTTTGACACAATCCCTCACTTGGCCATCATGGAGAAACTCACCCAGCTGGGAATTAACCAATATGTCACTAGATGGGTTGCCAACTGGCTCACAGATAGAATGCATACAGTCAAAGTTGGGGATGCCACCGCTACCAGTGGTGTACCACAAGGATCTGTGCTTGGCCCCCTACTGTTTGGAATCTATTTCTCAGAAGTCCAAGCAAAAATAGATTGCCCGTGGCTTACCAAGTTCGCTGATGACTGCAAACTGGGTGCAATCATTGAGTCCCCCAATGATGTTGGCATACTACAAAAAGGGCTTACACAGACAAATGATTGGTGCCAAAGCCACGGACTTAAACTAAATGCAAAAAAGTGCATTATCATCCCTTTCAGCAAAGGGGAAGTCCCTGCGGTGAGAGATTTGTGAACACAGGTTGATAGCAACCTTAAAGTCAATCACCATGTGTCCACAGTGGTGAGGAGGGCCTTCCGTGTTGCACATATCATAAGTAAGGGTATCACATCCAGAGCTAAGGATGTTATAACTTCCCTGTACTCATCCCTCATTAGACTGCTAATAGAGTACAACGCTTCCTTCTGTATGTACCTTACCAGACACCTGCAGCAGCTGGAGAGACCTCAAAGGTTTTATGACCATGAAAATTCGGGACCTTCAACACGACCTACATAGACACATGGATAGACTAAAGGCCCTGTTACTGTACTCTGTATCTTATAGGCTGCTGAGATGCAACTTGTGCCTGGCCTACAGAGCAGTCTTGGACCCTGCTCTACTGGAAATGCTGTACATCTGCAAGTCAAACGGGACAAGATTCACTTGGTCGAGGGAGCTTAACCTAGCCTGTGAGTCTAACAGGACATGCTAGAGAGACAGATACATCTCCCAGAGATTGCCACTCCTCTGGAATGAACTCCCAATTTATGTAAAACAGAACTCCTTATTGACCCAATTGAAGTGTAACTTAGACAACTGGAAGGGAGACCATAAATTTACACTGGGGGTGTCACCTACATCTCTCTTGGATAAGGGCAATCAGTGCTGATCATAGACTCGCAGTGCAAATATAGACTTACAACTTGGTCAATAAGGGAACAAGTGTATAATATGACAAGGCTTATAAAGGCCCTAGGGACTGAGAAGATTGGGTGAAGATAGATGAAGGCTGCCAGCCTAGCCAGATTGAATTTTGGAAATAATTCTGATATCTGTAAATATTAATGTAAACCACAGGCTTGTCTTAAATGGTAAAAATAGTGTTACATGTGGAACTGGAAAAAAATGTAACAACAGTGCACTCTACTGACCAAGTAAAGCATGTTGTGACCCTTTGATGTAAATATGGCTCCGGCCAGGCTAGATGAAGGAATTCTTGCTATTGTTTTAAGGCCAGAGTTAATGGCCAGAATTTGCATGTATAAATGTCCTTTATTGCTCTGGTTTCTGCTCAGAGGTGAAGAATGTAAATCTAGTTTTTGTTAGCCTGGGAACACAGGGAAGTGTGAAAATGATGTAATGTGAGCCAGGAATGTGATTTTTAAAAACAGAGAGAATCAGAGAGCATTAAGCATTTTTGTCTTGACCATCCAACTGACCAGCACTGTCTTGCTCTATATGTAAGTTTATCTTAGACTTGTGTTTTCTCTTAGAAATAGCTAGAAACTAGAAAGATTAGACTGTGTTTTTCTGTGATGTCAGAAGTGTACTACTGAATTATTTTAAGTATTTCTCTGTGATCTCTGAACTCTTGACTAGCACTGTGTAGTAAAAGTATTGTCTTGTGTTCTGACTATTTGTTATTAAATATTTTTAAACCCTTTCAACTGTGACTGGTTTTGTAGAGATAATTTAAGCTCTTTAGAGTACTTGCATGCCTTTGGTAAAATTGTACAAAGCCACTTCAATAGCTTTAGCCCTGAGCTGTACTACCAATTGAATAATAATATTGCACAGTAATAATTGGACACCCTTTTAAGGACCTTTGAGTAGCTGATAAATATTACTGAGTGGTGGCAGCTGGTATTACCGTATAGTCTGGGAAAAAGGGGCACAGCTGGAGAACCTGTGCCAGCCTTCAACAGGAATGTCTGTGTGGTTGTATAAACTCTTCTCAAAGTGTGTGTGTGTGTGTGTGTGTGTGTGTGTGTGTGTGTGTGTGTGTGCGTGCGTGCGTGCGTGTGTGTGTGTGTGTGTGTGTGTGTGTGTGTGTGTGTGTGTCAGCTACTTGGGCAGGGACATGAAGTACTTGTTGGACAGAGAGGGTGCTGAAGGTTTTAGCTTGCCCACTAAGCTGAGATCTATAGCTGTGCCAGTGGGGAGTCTTATTGGGGACCTGGAGAGCAAGGGAGCAACCAGCCCAGGACTGACTGTGATCTCTGTGTACTCTTAAGGAAAATTGCACTTTACTGTGTGTCTTTGTTATCCTTTCCTCCTATATGAGACACCCCCCACTGGTGTTAGTGGTGAGGATTGAGGCTCCTTGATTGCTGGGCCAGGGCACAGGCATCACAGGGACAACAGCTTAGTAACCTCCTATGAACCTATAAGAATGTATTTCCTTGATGACAGAATCATGAGGTTATCCCTGCAATATTCATTTAAGTTAGGATTGAGGGCTTCTGGATCAACTTTTTCCCTTCTGGCAAGTATTACTGACACAAACTTGTGCTGTATTCTGCATCAGGAAATTCTTTTTAGTTTCTTCCTGAGTCTTTACCATTAAGAGTGATCTAGAATTGCACATTCTTCCATAATTGTTATGTATTGTTCTGTTAACTTATTACAGTTATCATCCTTTTCTGATCTTTGAAATTGATGTCTTGAAACATACTCTCCAAGTAAATTGTTCAGCTGCTTACTTTTTCAGTGCTGCTTCTAGTATAGCATAACAGATATGAATCAGGCCTAGTGCTTTTGCTACAGAGTAGATGAGTAGATAAAAAAATTCCTTGAAGGAAATTGATTTTTGTCAAAGCTGCATTGTTTTATTTCTACAGACATTTGTTTTAAATGACTCTGATATTAGCAATAGCTGTACAGAACTGTATGCACATTCCTTTATGATCACAACTTCTAATCTAGACCTTGGTTTTTAACAAACACAGCCTCCATAATTTACCATGTTGATCAATGTACCTGAATGCAGAAGTATTTTAATTTATATTTCTGAGACAGCGTGCTGCTGCTTCTATTTTATTCTTGTTTATATTACTGTATATTGTACATATGTGAATGTTTTTTTTTTCAGAGTTTATACTTGAAGCCTCTTTATTTAATTATGTTGTTACACTGTTAATATTGATTTGTTCAGAAGCTACCCTTTTGTTTTCTGGCAGTTTAGTCTTTCTTTTACTATAAAATGTGCTCCACTTTTGTGCTGACCTACATATTTTTGCTAAGTGACATTTTTTTACAGTTCATCATGTTGATCTGCATAGTCCTGCACAGTGATCTGGCTATTTGCAGTTCATATATATTTTACCTTTAACAGGACATGTACTTCTATGTAGGCACTCAATATGAAATTTTACACATGTTGCCTTTTGAGTCTTTTTATATTCTTAATCTATGAAAGCATTTTACATTTTACCATTTTTGCTCTTGATCTGTTGTATTTGTCATGTGTATATCTGTTGTCTTGAACTATATTGATTGTTTTTCTCTATCATTTTCTATTTTTTAACTCTTCTGTAATTTCTAATAACTTCCTATAAATGATAAACTATTTTCATGTGATATCTATGACAGATAATCCCTTTCTGGTGCTGGCTTTTTTCTCTATATTGCTCACACAAGCTTGGTTGCCGAGCACCAGTTGTACTTGCTAGCTTGCTTCCTTAATGAATACTCCTTGTTTTGCTGGCTGTTGGCGTTCTTGTGGTTCCACTTTCATTAACGCCATTTTGGTTGATTCCTTGTCTGTTGAGGAGGGCTCCTCACGGACGGTTGGCGTATACACATATACTGCTTCTGGATTTATACCTTTTTTCGTATTACTCTACTGTTGTCCACCATCGTGTACCTTTGGATTTATATTTGTGGATATTCTTTCTGTATTTCAACAAGCTACAAGGTCTACAATTGAACTGAATATCTTTCTTGGATTTATACTTGTGTTGCCACTTGGATATCATCCTTAGAGCGAATGTTGGGATATACGCATCCTTTTAACTCAAATTTGAAGGTATTTGGTGAGACTCTATGTGCTTTTTTGACTCTATTTTATTTTTTGGACATTACTTTTTGCTATTAACAACATTTACGTATTCGCGTTGCTGCTCGCACTTGGACAATACTATCTGAGTGTGTTAAAGCGCACTTTTTTTGGGGCTAGCGTACAAGGCCTATTAAGCTTGGTGGGACCTGAACAGACTGTTTTTTATACCCCAACAGACTATTTGGTTATCGCTTCATGTTAAAATCCACCTTTTCTCCGATTTCATGAAGCGTATGCATTATGGGCCTATGTATACTATAATCTTTTCTCTTCCAGTGAATTAGCATTTTTTTATACGATACATTTTTGTGAAGGGAACGGTCTGGCTTATCACTTCAGAAGAATTTCAGGGGATGTTTGTGTCTGAACCTTTCAAGAGAACTGTTTGAACCGTCAGTTTATAACCACTTTGGGACAGTTTGGTTCACAATTTTGACTTCTCCAGCTGTCGGGTCATCTTTTTTGATCTTGTGTGCATTACTATGCCAGAATAACTTATATATACAGCAATTACATGATTGGACATATTATTTTTCCTTTTGTTGGCTCATGTTAGGAATGTTGGACCTACAGGAATACCATTAATCACAGTTCTCAATACAAAGTGGGCATTATGCCTTTTGCAGAGTTTTGTATGATTACTGAAATATGTAAAGTTATGTTTCTATATCATGTGAAGTGATACTTTTATGGGAACTATCGCCTTGGCTATTACCAAACTCCTATATGATCACAGTTTTTTTGGCCATTGGCAAGAATTTATTAGGATTAATGTTGACTTATATATATACATGAATGGTGGATTCCTTCAACTGTATTTAGGTTACATACCATGGTTGGGGCGAATTTTTCTTAATTACAAGGTGGCATGGTATTAGGTCATCACTACCTTTACATTACTTTATATAACTTCATTGTGGGGTCAAACGAGAACATATTATATTGGGCCTTTGTCACTTTGTATGGAATAATCTCAGGATTGTGTACCAACTTTTGACTATATAATCTCCTATTTAGATAGTGTAGGCATTTTCAGACCACACTGACAATAACATCCTTTCTGAATTTTCTCTATATATTAAGGTTGCTTAATATTTCAGTATTACAACTAGAAGTGAGCTTATTATTTTTTATGCTCAGAACAAGCTTGTTCTGAACAACACTATATATAGATGCAGTTTTGATTGCAGATTTTTGCTTTTGTGCTTACTTCTTTGTGCATATATACATTATATATTAACATACTAACAACAATCAACCAAGGTACAACTTTTTTAAGCAGGTAATACATGGCCAGGGTCTATAATACCATCCTGATGGAGACACTGCAAACCACATTAGCATCTCAATTGTTGTGGAATCTACATCATTGATTATTCTGAAGTTGCTCTGCTAGGATATAACTATTTATAATCCAGGCATATCTGTCTCATATATTTTGAGATTCTTACTGTTTATAACTGATGAATCTCTGGAGGTAGTATGATTATACAAGTCTGCTTTTGAAACTATACCTTTGTTTCAACTGCTTGTACTAGGTGTTTATCCTGATTCTTTGAGCATTTCATCTCATTTATAACATATAGAACCTTCTGGTACCCTTGAGTGAATCTCTAATACACTCTGCATATTTTTTGTCAAGTGTTTTAAACAGTGAATTGGTGTTTTGTTCAGACATCAATTTCTTTCTCTAATTTGAATTGTTTAATATACCTAGCTAAATCTTTCAACTCAACAACTAATAGTCATGGACCTTGGGAAATTATTATCCAGCCTTTGTGCTGATAAGGATGACCTTAAGGTATTCGGTATTGGTACCAGTTCCTCGAATACCACCGAGTTGCCCATATTGGATCCAGTTGACGGTTGTGTGTCTGAATTTAATCAGCTAGGTAAACAAATTAAGACCTTAAGAACCAACATTTGGCACCATAAGTTATTTAAGGCATATCAGGCTCAAAAGATTTCACCAAGAGGATTGAGATCAAAAATTCAGCCACTTGTTGGTGCACCGGACGACATATTAATCAGGGATTGGCAAATAGCACAGCAAGAAGCCGCTATGGCATTAGTTAATGTACTGGCTTCCTTTTATGAAAGGACAGTTCATGCCAATACCCTGGATGTTGAGAAAACATGCAACAATTTAAAACAATTTGAAAATCATTCACAATTCCAAAGTTGTCTGAACAAATTATCCAAAGAACTGACCACATTGGAGAATAATCTCAAAACCAAAAAATTACATAAGTTTGCTAGGGATAAAGAAGATTACAGCAGGGGTAGACAATTTGAATCCCAAAAAGGTGTGAGATTCGCCCAAGGGACCAAAAGTTTTACTTTTGTGCGTAAAAAAAGACCGAGATCAATTCTCAAAAAATCAGGATCTTCTAGTAACACCTTTGGTGAGGAGTCCTCCACAACAGATAATGAATCAACCAGCATTGGTGAATCACCACACAACAAAAGAGGTAGAAGTATGGTTAGCCCTTTAGGGGTAGGACACACAGGGGAGGGAGAAAGCATTGGGGTCAAAAGTATAGAGGAACTCTTCCAGTCAGTAGTGAAATAGTTCAATCTAACCAAAATGTGTTAAATATCTCTAAATACACTTTGTCATCTGATGAATATTCTATATTGAATAAAGGTCTGGGTTTTATTCCTGGTTTCTTTATTGACGAAAGTTCACATGTTGTTGACATATTAGAGTTTTGTAGAAAAATTAATCTAAACTTATTTTTTAAACAACAGGATAACCCCAATCTCTCTCAAAGATCTACTGAATTTAGATTTCACAAATCCACTTTCAATCCCCCTATGGATAAATATGTTGCAGTGTTCCAACAGGCGGTCATGAAAGATTTACATTTTCATTCCAATAGATCTGACAATATAAGAAACAATATATCTTATAAGGAACAACTTGCTCTGACCAAACTTAAAAACAACAAGGATATAGTTATACTCTCTGCTGACAAAGGGGGTGCGGATGTTGTCATGGACGCCGATTATTATCGGGATGAGGCTAATGGACAATTGTCCAACCATCATCATTACATGAAAATGAGCACTGATCCTACACCCTCTTTTCAACAAGAAATTGATGAATTTCTACAAGAAGCAGTCGATACTGGGATTATTTCTATCAATACCAAAAAACATCTCACGGTCAAGGATCCTGCAAAACAATACCTTTTTCTGTTGCCTAAAATTCATAAATCCATCAATAAACCACCAGGAAGACCGATTGTATCTGGCATTGGATCCCTGACGGAACCCCTGTCTATGTTTCTGACTGAAAAACAGAAACCATTATTATCATGTATTAGAGCCAGAATTCAGGATACAACGGAATTCTTACAAATTGTTTCTGAATCACAACTTGAACCTGGTTGGCTATTATGCACCTTGGATGTGAAATCATTGTATACTAGCATTCCACACTGGGCAGGACTGATGGCCCTGGATTTTTGGCTGAACAAAGCCAATATCTATCCCCCTGGAATGAACACATTACTTGTATGCATGGCTGAACATGTTCTGACTAAAAACGTATTTTACTTTCAACAAGATTGTTACTGGCAGATACAAGGTACGGCCATGGGGGCCTCTTTTGCACCTATCTATGCAGATTTATATATGGGGTACATTGAAGAACATATTATCTATGATGAACTGCATAATGTGTATCTACTGGAAATTGACATCTGGAGGAGATACTTGGATGACTGTTGGCTTGTATGGAAAGGAGGTCCCGACTATCTCCAAGAATTCATGGAACATCTCAATGGAAATATGTGGGGGACTGAATTCACTATGGAATATAATCTGAATGACATTCATTTTCTAGATGTTCATTTACAACGACAACCGGATCATACACTCAAAACATCTGTTTATCGCAAATTTCCACAATATAACACATTACTACATGCCAACAGTCTCCATCCGAAACACATCATCAAGAACATTCCAAAATCTCAGTTTCTGAGAATTAAAAGAATATGTTCTTCTGAACAGGATTTAAATATACATCACGAGGAGTTAACCAGCAGATTCTTGGCTAGAGGATATCATTGGGACACCATCAGTTCTGCTGCACAATGGAGCAACACGCAACCCAGGGACTCATTGCTAGTTTACAAGAAAAATGCCAGATCCAATAATCCAGACATATGTAGATTTATCACCACATATGGAAGAAACAGTCACAATCTCATTAATATTATCAATACACATTGGAATATACTCACATCCCACCCTCTTTTGGAGGGCTATTTAGGAGAACGTTGTTATTTCTCTTATAGGAAGGGCAGAACATTAGGTTCCCATTTTTCTCATTACAAAAGGAGTATTATGCATGATAACTCTGGTACGCAGAGAACATTAACAGGGGACAAATTAGTGGGCACATATCCCTGTGGCCACTGCAGTTTTTGTGGCTATATATTCAAAACTAAAAGCTTCACAAGTAAGAATACTGGCCAGGTACATGATATCAAAACCTTTGGGAACTGCAGTTCTGACTGGATTATTTATCTAGCTACATGCACGTGCCAGGCATTCTATGTAGGCCAAACATCCAGACAATTCCGCATCAGGATATCAGAACATTTGGGAGATATCAGGAATTGTAGATCAACAAACGCATTATACAGACACACCATTAAGCATCCTACAGCCAAATTTTCTTTTTGTATTATTGATAACATCATTGGAAATAGGGCATTTAAAACAGGATGGCATGACATTCTTAACACTAAAGAGAAAAGATGGATAGTCAAATTGGGTGGGCTCTTTCCACCAGGGCTTAATGATAAAATGTGATTTTTCACAAATTCTCATTTATTATACTTACCATTTCTAGTTATTTCTATTTGACACTGACATCTGTTCATAGTGTGACCCAACATTTACTATGGATATCATTATTGTAAACTATGCATTATTGTGCTAACCTTTTTCATCTTCATACAGCACTCACCTCCTTCACAACACCAAGGTAATATTTTATCTTATTTTTCTACAATTTGATATTAATGATGGTTTGGTACAGCTTTAGATGGACAACAACAATTTATGTACATTCACTGTATGCTACTTATTTTTATTATTATTTGTAACATAATTAATGATTTTTTCTTCCTTGACAGGAAGTGATGTCATTGCTCCCTTATAGGGTATATAAGGAGCAGTTTTTTATTTTGTTTTTTCAACTACTGATGAAAGCTTGAATAGCTGAAACCGGTCTAGTTCTTGTGTAATAAAATCTATGTATTGGAACCACTCGAGGTGCTGGCTATTTTCTCTATATTGCTCACACAAGCTTGGTTGCTGAGCACCAGTCGTACTTGCTAGCTTGCTTCCTTACTAGATAATCCCTTTCATATGAGCTTTCATAAGAAACAGTTCTAGATAATATATGCGTTAATTCTTGAATCAGTTTCTTTAAAGCTGCAGCTCCTTGACAAATATTTAAACCTCATGTGGTGCCATTTTATTCTTGTGTGTTTTTTGTAAATGTAGATACTTTACAAGATACATTTATGAGTGGAAAGACTCTGTTACTTTTTTGTACTGGTGCATAAGCCCCCCCAATTTTTAAAATGTTTGGCTTGTAGCATGCACCTTGTCAGAAGCTATGTGGGAAAAAAAAAAGGATATCACACTCTAATGTCTTCAATAATGTTAAATGGTATGACATATTTTTAAATTTAGATATCCAGAAAATTCATTGTATACTTATTTCTGGAATGCTTGTCTATCAAAAGACTGAAGAACTGCAATGTACATTTTGTTGTCTTCTTTTTGTATACAATTATCTCCAACACTATTTATCTTAACTGTCACTTATATTTTTCACTTCTTCATCTGGCCCTTTACAACTTTGACTAGTTTCTTTGAAGAAGATAAACTTTGCCATGAATACTTTTGACTCTGTGTGATTATCTTCAGTTTTTTTTTCTCCGAAACTTCTTGCAGGTAATTTATCTAGTAACATTTTGGGGGGTAAACCATTGCCTTTTAAATAAAATAAACTGGAACCTATTCTCATCACTTTTCTTCATTAAACAATATTTGTTAATTAACTGTCATAATTAATTTTCATGTTTTGCCTATTATTTTCTGTCAGGATTACCTGATAAACTGTTAAGCAGAGCAGTTTTACTCTTGGCACACATGCTGGGGTAAAAGCTCCACAGATAGTCTTTTAAAATGAGTGTGGCTATACTTAAAAAGAAGATCAGACACAACTTCTTTAAGCCAAGTATAAAAGTTTTAATTTACTGTAAAGGAACTCACCACAGCTGCTTTAAAACTGATGTACATCTTTTACTACACACTCTTGAGTTCCACTTAGTAACAGCCACTTAAAAGAACTCATGGCTTTTGACCATTCACCTAACACGTTCACTGACAGGCTACTATAATCGTAACTAACTCTGAGGGCAGGGTTACCACATTTACAAATGTCTAAAGTGGAAGACTTTCTAAAGAAATGTGAGGTTTTGCAGGACAAAGCATATACATAACCTATGCAAGGGACTGAACTTTAATTTGTTTGTTTCTTTTGGCTTTTCCCGGTTAGGGGTCGCCACAGCGGAACTCCAGTCCGCTAATGATTGGCAGTAGATTTTTACGTGCTGGCTTGCTGGGCCTAACGCACAACCTTCAACGAAGGAACGCCCATTTACGCATGTCGCCACACAGAAGACGCTCTACTGAGAATCGAACGGGCAACGTCTAACTGTGAGGCGACAACGCTACCGCAGCACCACTACCGCAATCAACTTTAATACTCTGCCAAAATAAAGGCTTACTCATGTAGAGTATGAGTTGTTTCTGTGGTTTTACATAATATTAACATGTTTCATATACACGACAATTGTTTTATTCAATTATTTAAGGAAAATTGTTTGTTCTTAAATCTCAGAAAATTTGTCAGTTTTCATATTTTTCTCAAGTCACACCTGCCCATATAGGGACTGTCCGACCTAAAGATGTGCAGGAGGTAACCCTGGCTAAGCTCTACTAGTACTAAATAAAAATATTTCACTACAGCAATACAACATGTTCAATGAGCTCCTAAACTTGCAGTAAAGAACCAGTCAGGAAGCTGCAGATAAGGTCATGTTGAGTGAGGAGAGTGAGACTGTGTCTAGTGTGGTTAGCAGTCCTACAAAGTGTTGGCTAGACCTCTGTCTGTCTGGGTCTCCCTTTCAGTAAATGAGTCAGCTGGACAGAAAACAATAAAATGTACTGAACACTTACTGAGGTCTTTTGTCATGGACACATCATATGGTTGATATGGGATATAGAACTTGGAGAAGACATGCTGAAAAGAGGTGACATTCTCAACAAGCAGACTGTCTAGAGATATTCTAGAGAAATACATTTTTGAAGAACCTCCTTAGCAACAAGATGATAGACAGAAGTGATGTCTGCTTGCCAGCCATCCCTTGGAGGGATTATGATAACCAAAATCATATACCAGGAGAGAGGACTCAGAATGCTGCTATGCTAAAACTGAAAAAGGTTCATAGGGAATCAGTTTTCTAAGCACATTAACAGATATTAATCAATCATTTCACATCTCTGAGTGCCCAGGATACTGGTGCAGCATTGTCCAAACAGAACACATCTGATAAATGTCTTACCCAGACCACTACTTTTAGCCTAGAAAATCAATATAAATGTTATCCTGTGTGTCTGAGAAGATACTTTGAAAGGCTAAATAATAACTGTAGCAGGAAGTACATATGCAAAT
Source organism: Protopterus annectens (assembly GCF_019279795.1). Lineage (NCBI taxonomy): Eukaryota > Metazoa > Chordata > Ceratodontiformes > Protopteridae > Protopterus > Protopterus annectens. The sequence continues at coordinate 48,458,522 of NC_056731.1, read as the reverse complement.
GTTAATGTGCAAGTATAAAATATTATCACTGATAGTAATAAGTGCTACTTAGTAATGCGTCTGTGCTACATGCAGCATTTCAAAACCATACAAATAAATGTTGAATGAATAACACAATAATACTTAGGTTTCACAGACAATAATGCAGTTCCCAGCTAGGTGAAAAGAGTATCTGGGACTGCATGGATTTAACATACACTACGACATGAGTGACCTACTACTAATGCTGCAACTTTCACTTTTATCTTAGGTAAAAAAACAAAGGGGAGAAAATGCAGTCTATGCATGCTGAACATACAATATGCAACACATATTGTATATTCCTGGCTGGGAGTGCCAGTATGCCTCCTGGAACAAGAAGAAAAGGATGCATGCACAGCAGCTTAGACTTCACATAAACTGTTTGACTATGTTGTGCATATACAAAGCACTTAGATAATGGTGTATCCAGAACTGTACACAATACCCCTGATGTTGTCTTTATAAGCTCTGTGCACAGAGGAATCGTAACTTCAGGTCTTTTAATGATATTACCTTCTGTGTAGCCCAATAATTTTACAGCCTTCTTTGCTGCTACATTGTATTACTTGTTTTTAATTCTTACATCTTATATAATATATGATGTGATTTATTGTGTCTGATTTGACTATCCTCAGTTCCCTTTTCTTGTCTGTTGTTCCAGTTGTTTCCTCTACAGCTATAAATTTCTTTTCTGAGGTGCCATTTCTGAAATGCATCATTCTGCATTAAATTAGGGGTCCTTGTCTCAAACAATTTCTCCAGTCTGTCTCTGAATCTGCTATATACATGACTGGTACTAATCCTGTTGTGTAACTTAGTATTATCACCAAATAGGTAATTTCCTTTTCATTGCTTCTACAGTGTATCAGAAGACAGCAAAGAAGGGTCATCCGAAGAAATGACTCCTGTGGCATCTCATTTGTCACCATACTTCAACTGCTGTAATCCTCTGTGCCCTATTATCTAACCATTCTTTACTGCATACTATCACTTTAAATCCAATATGTAGTCATTTTATTTTGTTCAATAATTTATAAAATTTAAAAAGGTTACTTTGTTGGTATTAGCAGATTCACCACAGTTCTGCTTTTTCACTGTCCCCTTCTGCCTCGCATACGTTCAACTTAGTATTACAGTCATGCTTTTCTTTATATATATTTTTGTTCCTGTGACCCCAACCATTAAGCATCTTCCTAGTCAGACATGGTTTATTCATTCTTCCATACTGTGGATTCCATTTAGAATGTGGCAACAGCTAGCCATAAGGGTGCCTTGTGCCCTCGGCTACATGTCATCTCTAATGTTCTAAACCCCACTCCTGGGTGTGGAGAATTAAGATCCATGTAACTCTGTAGGCCCACAATGCCCTCTTCCTGTGGGTTCATGCTTCTGCACAGTTGTGTTTAAGGTTACCATCAGACAGTGGCTTAGTGACTCTAACCCCTGCTCACAAACCACACATTTTCATTGGTACGCATCCTTCAAGGGATTGTTGCAGTAAATAGCTGGGTCCACACCACCCTTCCATTCAGGAATGAGTTTAATCATCCTCTCCTGCCATCTCTATCAGGTACCCAATCCACTAATCACGCCTAGGTTGCCTGACCTGTAAACAGGGCTTTAACTTTCTACACTACTAGATCTGTTTTTTACAGTCACTTCACTTGTCTTTCTTTTCTCTGTTATGTATCAAAACTTTTGCCTTTTATTGACTGAAGTGAGTATTAATTTTTCACTTTTGTCTTTTGCTTTTCTGATTACTTTTCCTGTGCCTTCTACTTTCCATGGTATTGTTCAATGTCTACTCCTTTTATGTTTTACAAATAAATGTTAACTAGCTTTAGATGTCACCTTATATAAGAATGATTGTTTTTCTTCATTAAGATTTGCTTATTTTTTCACACAAAGGATTGCTAATTTTGTAATGGCAGTTTTGAAAATGTCATTTAAAAAATAAATAACTAATCCTTCCCCTCATTACCACTTGTTTGTTGCATTTATGCAAGAAACAACATTATAAAAGAATTGGGGGCCACATTATTCTGTTATTTTGATTATCCTGAAGCAAAACATTGCTGAAGCATGGCATGATTCAGCATGGAAGAATGAACTGAGACAGAGGAAATTGTAAAAAAATGTAGCAGTCAGCTAGGAAGTATCTGGATTATATGAAACATCTTACAACTGATAATGTCAGTGTTAAGAAAGGGTGGGTGACAAGAATGGATGACAGACATTACAGCAGCTGCCATGTGGGAAGGACTGTAACACTAGCTTGTGCAATGGATAGAAAGATAGTAACTGGTGGCAAACTTCAAATATGAACATTCTTTGGACTAAAATATTTCTTAGTAACAGCCTAGGAGCTGTCTAATATAACATTTCAGAGAAGGTCTGAGGTTTTAAGAGGGAATGGAGCTGGTTTCCAATATGATGCAAATTATACTAAAACACTGATTCTGTAGAAAATCATGTGCTTTGTGACCAATTTCTTCCACTTTACTCCACATTGCATCTCACATGAATACAGGCTAAAGGCCTAGTAGGACCAGTCTAGGGAAAAAAGTACAATAAACTCTCAGTTAACTGGCACCCATGGGGATTGGTAGAGTCCAGATAAAGTACAGTTGTGTACTCTTACCATAAATGTAGATGTTCGAGTGTATTCACTGTTGCAGTCATTGCATTTGGGTTATCTGCTTGCAGGTAGCCCTCAGTCGGCCTGATTAACAAAGTCTTGGGTCCTGCATTGGTTGCTGTCTCTTCTTCACTCAGGGGTATAAAACATGCAGCCGACGTCATTATATCAGTTTTTCTTGCCCCAGATGTCAGGTGCCCCCCCTAATGGGAAGCAATTAAATCTATAAATACACAAGGTTATACCTCAAACAAAAAAGCAAATACACCAAAAAGCTTTTAAGCATTGAAAAGCAGAGAAGAGGTATAGCCAAATGAAGTCAGGGGGCTGGAGGGAGGGTAACCAGGACTGCAACAGTGAAAACGTTTGAACATCTACATTTATGGTAAGTTTACACAACTGTACTACGTTCTTCATGTTTCACTGTTGCAATCATTACATCTGTGTAGATTCCCAAAGCTAAGGATGGGAGAAGGAATTTAGATAGCATTAGGACCAGCTATAAGGCCCTGCAAAACTGCAGTGGCAAGGCCAGCTCTGGATTTAGAGAAAATTGGCAAATGGTGATGCTTGGTGAAAGTATGTACATAACTCCAGGTAGCAGCTTCTAGGATGCCCCTGGTAGGTACGCCTCTGAGAAAGGCTGTAGAGGTAGATGCAGCCCTGGCTGAGTGGGATCTGATACCCTGTGGGATAGGTTTTCCATGGTGCTTATAGCAGAATTGAATGCAATGGCCTATCCATTTGGAGATAGTTTGCGTTGAAATAGCCTTCCCCTCTGTCCCTGCAGCAAATGCCACCAGCAGTTGTTCAGATTTCCTTTGAAGTTTAGGTCTGTCCAAGTAGAATCTAAGTTGTCTGTGCACATCTAAGGAGTGCAGTATCTGTTTCCCTTTGTTCTGTGGATTAGGAAAGAAGGTAGGCAAATGAATGGATTGATTAAAGGCCACACTGGATACCACCTTTGGCATGAAAGAGGGATTGGTCCTGAGGGACACCCTGTCCGCATGAAAGATGATGAAAGGCTCCACTGCCATAAGGGCCTGTAATTCAAATACCCTTCTTGCTGAAGTGATGGCTATAAGGGAAGCTGTTTTCCAAGAAAGGAATTTTAAATCTGCAGTAGCAGCTGGCTCGAAAGGAGAAGGGTGAGTTTCTCCAATACAAAGTTAAGGTCCCAGGCTGGACTTGGAGCTCTCCTGGGTGGTCTTAAATTTTTAGCCCCTCTGAGGAACTGCTTGAGCAGTGGAAGAGAGAGGAGGGGAGGTTCTGTGTTATAATGAGCTGAAATGGCTGAGGCATGAATTTTTATTGAGGAAAAAGACAGGCCCTTGTGAAGCATCTCAGTTAAGTATTGTAAAATCTGAGGTAAATTGGGCACTGCTGTGCTCATCCCTTGAGATTGGTTCCAGACACAGAATCTTTTCCATTTTTCAGCATAAGATTTTCTAGTACTAGGCCTCCTTGCCTCTAAAATCACATCCATCACTGGTTTACTGAGGGATGGTAAAGGAGAGCTTAGGTAATTAGCCAGGCTGCTAGTTTCAGTGTTTGAAGCTGAGGGTGCAGAATCTGGTTCTCCTGCTGAGACAGCAGGGTAGGAGTCTGAGGCAGGTGCCATGGGGCCAACATTGACACACTGCGCAGGCGGGGGTACCAGTGTTGGTGTGGCCAGGCTGGTGCAATCAAAATCGTCCTTGGTTTGTCTTGTTTGATCTTTAGTAGTACTTTGGAGAGCAGAGGCAGAGGAGGAAAGGCATAAACTGATAGTTTTTTCCAGCTGAAGGACAGAGCATCCACTTTCCAAGCTTGTCTGTGGGGAGTCCTTGCACAAACTTTTTCCAATTGATAGTTCTGGGGGGAGGCAAACAGGTCTATATCTGGGCTCCCCCATTTGCTTGTCAACATGTTGAAAATCCTTGGTTCCATTTTCCACTCGTGTGGGTCCGTGAGTGTTCTGCTTAGTCCATCTGCCGGTGTATTTAGTTTTTCTGGCAGGAATTGAGCTTGTAGATGTACTTGGTAGCTCAAGGCTGTGTTCCACAATGCCATGGCTAGTCTGCAGAGGGGGTAAGAATGTGCACCCCCCTGCTTGTTTATGTACCACATAACAGTGGTGTTGTCCATCTTTACCATTAATTGTCCTGGAAGAATGTGGTCCTTGAAGGCTGTCAGAGCATTCTGTACAGCTAACACTTCTTTATGATTGATGTGAAGGTGCATTTGAATTGTGTTCCATTTGCCTTGAATGCACTTCCCTGCCAAGTGCACCCCCCCATGCATAGTCTGATGCATCTGTTGTTAGGGTTTGGGCAGCAGGGGGTAGTGTGAATGGTAGTCCCTTGTTTTGGTGGCAGGCCTCTGCCCACCAAAGGAACTCTAGGCGTAGACAAGGAATGGTAGGAATCATTGCTTCTAGATCCTGAGAATGTTGACACCGTAGGCTTTTTAGATACCATTGTAGTTTCCTCATATGCAGTCTTGCACATGGAATTAGAAGAATGCAGGAGGTCATGAACCCAAAGGCTTGTAGTATCTGCCTTGCAGATAGCAGGGTTTTTATGACCACTTGTTTGAAGTAGGTTGTCAAGTGAATTTGTTTCTCTGGCATGAGGAAAACCATCTGGGAGGTTGTATTCAAGCTTGCTCCCAGGAATATAATTTGTTGACAGGGTACCAGTTGTGATTTGTTTTCATTTATGGTGCACCCCAGACATGTTAGCACCCTCTGTACAAAAGCCAGATGATTCAAAAGTATGTCCTGATTTTCTGCCTGAATTAGACAATCGTCCAGGTATTGGTATATTTGAATATTTCTTTGCCTGCAAAATGCAATGACTGGAGCTAGGCACTTTGTGAATACCCTGGGCACAGTAGATAAGCCAAAGGGCAGTGCAGAGAACTGATAGTGCGTGTAGCCTGCTTTGAAGCATAGGTATCTTCTGCAAGATTCCCTGATTGGGATGTGCAGGTATGCTTCCTTTAAATTTAGTGTTGCCAAAAAGGCATCTTTGCTTAGCATAGGAAGCAACTGGTGAAGAGTCAGCATCTTGAATTCTAGAATCACCAAAAAGGTGTTTAGAGTAGGCAGGTCCAGGATAGGATACCATGAATTGTCTTTTCTGGGTACCAGGAAAAATCTCGAGTAGAAACCTTGTCCCTTTTTCTCTTCTGGTACCAACTGAATAGCCCCTATGCTTAAGAGAAAGAGTACTTGCTTTTGGGCCTCTGCCCACTGCTTTGGAGGTAGATCTGGCCAACCCCTTGGAGTTGGTGACGTGTAGAAGTGAAATCTGTATCCTTGGGACACTATATTTAAAACCCATTTGTCCTGGGTAGAGTCTCCAGTTCTTTGCATGAAGTGCAATCTTTCCCCCAAAAGGGGCAGTCAGTTGAGAAGTGCTTGGAAGTTTTAAAAAGAAGTCATTGAGACAGTTTACCATAGGAGGGAGTTTTATTACTCCCAAATTTGGAAGTGGAGGTCCCCCACTGCTTAGTCCTGTGCATCCCCTGGGACTGAAGCCTGGGTGCTCTGCTGGATCTGGGTTTGGACTGAGAAGGTCTGGAAGTGGCAGGAAAGGACCAATTCTTAGAAGGCCAATGCCTACTAAATCTTTGAGGTTGTACATGTAAAAAGACTTTAACAGTTTGCATAGATTTAGCTTTTTCCTCCATCTTTTTAAGAACTTCTGCCTTGTTGCCAAACAGGTGGTACTGACTTAAGGGAGCACCCAGTAATTTCGCTTTAACATGATCTGGCAAGGATTGCTCCTTAAGCCAAGCATGTCTTCTAAGTACAGACCCAGTTACCGCAGCCCTGCAAGATGCCTCTAGTGAATCAAAACCATATTGCAATGTATGTTTACCAACTTGCTCAGCAGAATGTATAAAATCCTGTAAATCCTTATTTTTAGCACAATCAGGAGTCAACATCATTTTCTGTTTAAGCAATCCAGTAATATGCATCTGATACTTTAACATATGAAACTGGCAAATCAAGGCCCTAATGGCCAAAGTTGCAGAAGTGTATACCTACTTACTCCATCTATCCAGCGCCATGGACTCTCTATCAGAGGGGGTAGGATTTTTGGCAGTAGTAGCTTTAATGCCCTTGGGTCCCTGTGAAATGGTTTCAGGATCTGCAGTAGGATTTTTGAAAAGGAACTTGTGAGAGTCAGGAACCCTGTAATATCTATCAGGTTTTCTGGAAGCAGGAGGTAAAGAGTCAGGGCCATGCTAGATTCCGAAAAGGCATCATCAACAATGTCCAGTACAGGAGGTACAGCTAAAGGCCTGTGCTGGGGCAGGAGTAAGAAATCCCTAAGCCTCTTTTTAGAATCAGAGAAATCCTGACTTTCCCAATGAAAAAGCTCCCTGAAAGTATGCAAGGTTTCACCAAAAGAGAAATCATCTCGGGAGAAGCAGAGGGAATAGAGTCATCAGCATCAGAATCCTCATAGGTAGATAAGGGTAAATCCTGGTCATCAGAGGAAACAGAAATTTCAGAATCCTGGTCAGAAGTATCATAAGCAAACTCAGTCCTAGGTCTCTTAGAGGGGGAAGGTTGGCTTCCCCTGATTAAAGTAATAAGGTCTTCAGTCATTCTTATCATTTGTTCTTTAGGCATAGGCCTGACCATGTGGTGTGGGTGTCAGTTTTCTAGGCATGGTTCGAGTTTTAGGCCTTGAAGAAGAAGATGGCGCCGGTTTAATATGCAAGTCAGTAGGCCTGAATACACCCTCAGAAGCCGGTGCTTGCACAGTGGCTCCGGACCCATCCAAGGTAGAGACATCTGCAGGTTCCTCAGTTGAAGCATCTCGCGGCATACCGGATGGGTCTCAGTAGAGGCCTGCGAATCTGAAGTAGCGGGTATCAGGGGCTGCGAAAGCACCTCACTGAGTACCGGCAAACTGGGTGGCCTGTCTCTGTCTTTATCTTTGCATTTCTTCGGAATGTCGGTAGTCGGATGGCTTACCGAAGACATATCAGGATAATTAGACTGAGCACCAAAAAATTTAGAAGCGCAAATATACTGACAACGGAGAGTTTATGGTTTAAATAAGGCACAAAACCGACAGCGAGGTACGTCGTGGTCAGGGCCTAGGCAAGGAGTACAGTACGAATGAAAATCTTTATGAGGTATTTGCTTTCCACAAGAAATGAAATTATTTACTTTTACTGACATCGGTTTAGAGCAAGAAAAGGTTTCCCCAACAGGGTACTTAGCTTTTAGTTGAAGACTTCGGTTCTGAAACTCGAAAATGAAAATTTCAGGAGTCAGCCGACCAGCACTTGTGAACTGCTTCTGCTTCGGGCACCGCACGGCAAGAAAGACTGATGTAATGACATCGGCTGCATGTTTTATACCCCTGATGACCTGACGTTATGGAAGAAGAGACAGCAACCGACACAGGACCCAAGACTTTGTTAATCAGGCTGACTGAGGGCTACCTGCAAGCAGATAACCCAAATGTAAAGACTGCAACACTGAAACACGAAGAACATCTGTAGTTTCTGGTTGCTTGAGAGTTACTATTAAAAATAGGCCTGACTAATACTGTACCCTATACTGTTTGTTTGGTTTGACTTGTTCTCAGGTTGGGGAGAGAGGGAATTTATTCCGATCTTCCTTTTTGAAACTCTAAAACTCTAAAAATGTAAGGTATGTTTCTGTGGGGGGAAACAGAAAGTGTAACACATGAAAATTGTACTGTATTTCTTCGATTTTTTTTTTGCCGGTTGCTTGAGAGTGCCAGTTGGTTGAGTTTCGGTTAACTGAGATTTTACTGTATAAATAAAATCAGTAACTTGTACAGCACTGATATAGACTCTAACCTCCACATATTATGCCTCAAGTATATCTATCTGTGTGTGTGTGTGTGTGTGTGTGTGTGTGTGTGTGTGTGTGTGTGTGTGTGTGTGTGTGTGTATATATATATATATGTGTATATATATATATATATATATATATATATATATATAGATACATATATGGAGAGAGGGTATAATTAAATGTTGACTAGCACACTAGTTGACCCTAATATAGTTGATCATAAATGACTGATTTACTACTCTAGTGCAAAAATATACTATCACAAATGTCAAGCATAAAGCTATACATCTGCAATCAGAAAACTGAAACAGCAAACTAACAATACTTATAACACTAAGTGGGAAAAACTCTTACAACAACATATGCAACAAAGAAAAACCTACAAAAATATGTTTACGTGGGGGATCTACCCCCCACATCACCCAGATGTAGAGAAGTCATCCCCCAATCTTCTTACCTATATATACTAACTCCTTGGTTTCATAATTGTGTCTATAATACCATCACCCTTAGCAATGTATAGTCAAACTAAGCATATAATAAAACAAAAGAAATCAGCTATATAAAGATTTGACAGACTGCAGATCACAAACCAATTATCAGCAAAGTGAGTAGTCAATAAACTGTGGTGTAATCACATGTATGTAGGTATACACACACACAGACACACACACACACACACACACACACACACACACACACACACACACACACACACACACACACAGGTTTACTATCAAAATGTTGTAAAGCAGTTACGTGAAACATGGAAAGTCAAAATCATGGTAACAAGTTTCCATAATGTCGATCTGTACATGTTCGAATCCACAACAGTGAATGCTAGTGTGTTCATATGAAGTTGACGTTCTAACTGGAGATTGCACTACAGTGGGGATCGGGAAATTTACTCTTTTTCTCACTATAGTGTGATCTCAGAGTTTGTATATATAATAAGCAGGGGGTGTGGGGGATGCAGGGGGGCTTGCCCCCTGCAAAATGTTGGTTGGAAATCAGCAGATGACAATGTACGTTGGGTAATGTCAATAATATTGAATTTCTAATTATCCGCATTACCACTTTCATTGTTTTGATTAAATAATGTTTTTATTTTTTACTTTTTTTTGAGTAAGTCCTTACTTATACAAATGTGTTTCTACATTTTGATAGTAAACTATATATATATATATATATATATATATATATATATATATATATATATATACATATATATATATATATATATATATATGTATATATATATACTTTTATATATGTAAATATATGCATGCAGCACACACAAACACACATGCACGCATGCATACACACACAAACACACACACACACACACACACACACACACACACACACACACACACACACACACACACACACACACACACACACACACACACACACACACGCACACACGCATGCACACACACACATACAGACACACACACACACACACACACACACACACACACACACACACACACACACACACCGCACACACACTAATGTAGGGAATCGGCTGGTTGGGAACTCCCTAGGGGAGCAACTAGTGCTTCTGCTAGGTGTGGCAAGTCAGAGCTGATCACTTCCCATCATTGATCAGATGAGCCATCAGTGGCTACTCCCTCCCATTCTCCCCTTCTAGTGTTTATAAGCACCTAAGATGGAAATCAATCTCAGGTCGCCTGCAGCGTAGTCATGGTAAACCCCCTCTGTATCATGGAGGTGACTTATCTATTGTGCTTTGTGACTAAGAATACTCAGCTGAGAAGATTCCATTTTCCAGTGGAATCCTGTGGTTAAAAGTTCAAGAAAATGTAAGTACAGGTGTGAAACAATGAAACTGGAAGGCAGGAAGAGTAACCGAGAAATAATTGCATTAAAATACTTCTAGCCCTGTGGCAACAGCTTATGACTGTGGCTCAAACAGCATGAAAGAAAGAGCATCCATTTGTACCACTGGTGATCTGAGTTTGGGAAGGACTCATGTCACTGGTAGGCCAGGACTCTTATCCTGAGAGGAGTAAGAGGGAAATCACTGCCTGTGCAACCTCCAGTGAAGCCCAGGGGCTTTGCAGGTACTCCTTTAAGGGGAACCAATGATGTCCATCACCTGTTAGACAGGTGAACATAACAGGCACAGTGACCTCATTGCATGTACCATTTCCTCAGCTAGGGAGCTTGGCTGGTCACTATACAAATGATACCTCCTGGTAAATGATCCACAACTCCCCATTAGAGGTCTTGCAGTAGAGACTCTAGGCAATACATGCTTCAAGAAAGACTTCCTGAGAAGGCAGGGGCCCATCTAACAAAGGACCACCTTCAAAGCTGCACTGAAAGGAGCAACTGGGGAATCTAGGGCTGAGTGGACAATGGAATTGTGAAACAACGAAAGGTTAAATGGTGGTCAGGTAGGGAGAGCAGAGCATAACAAAATCATCCATGAATCCATCATTCTAAGTAACATTTCTAGAAACAGTCATAGCTTCAGTACTTAATGAACCCAGGGCAAATAAACAGCTATAAAACCAATCCTAATGTAATTACCTCAAAACAAGCCATTACAGCAAGACAGTTTCTGAGAGTGATCAGGTATGTGTTTTCTTGCACATTATACAAGGTTACAAACAATGAATGCACCGTGGTTCCTCAGGAATCACAGGAACCAATCTACAGTCTCACTGGACATACTATCTCCAATTCCCCAATATGTGAAGAAAAAAAATTATATTTTGGACAGGTATGACAGTCTTACTCACAGGGATGACTTTACTTCCTCTAACAGCTGACCATTTAACATCTAATAGACTCCTTGGAGTATGCTTGAAAAGCCTATTTAAAAAAAACTCCCAGTACAGGGCAACCGATCCCACTAAGAAGGATAATGTCACATTTAATTGAAGGACAATAAAACAATTTTAATGACTTTGACAGCAATTCAGGCATTGTTCAGTATGGACACCTTCAAATCAATACAAAAAACACTACAGTATTTGGCTGCATGGAGAAGAGGGAATGAGCCTTGCTTACAACACAGGATTGAGGTTTGATTAGTAGTCCCTCACTGGAGAAGCCAATCAGGAGTGGGTGAGGAATGGAGGGGCTATATCCACATGGCCCGTTATCTCTGTGGGGGAGTTGGGGGACTGTGTGCTGGGGACAGGTGCAGTCATTGTGCTGACAGTATACCAGAACATATGTGCAGTGCACACCAGGCTGGAAAGCGGCATGGCCACAAAGGAGGTGATGTGCTAAGGACTCATGTTCCCTACTGTTCATCCCTTGAGAGTGGGGCTTAAGACAGACATGCCACTATGGAGGTGGGATGTTTGTCTCCTAAGCCAGGAAGCCCAGGTGTGAGCCTAGAACTGGCAAAGGAGGGGTAGGGCATAACTCTGACAGTCTGCTGTGTTTGTGCATGAGACATACCAGATTTGGAAGTGATGCTTCTGTTCTCAGCAGTCCACTATCCAAGTATACAGAATCAGATAGCAGATGGTTTAAACAAGAGGACAACTTACAGTCCAACAATGGAAACTAGCTCCACGGATATGCAATATTTTAAGACATTGTGCAGGTTTGTAATCTTCCTGAAATAGACCTGCTTGCCACATACCTCAACAATCTAGTGAAAACTTTTATTCCTTCATTCCTCACAAAACAGTTTGGAAGAGAGACAGACGCCTTCACTTTTCTGTGGACTCAGACTGTAATGTCTGCATGCCATGCATTTCAGAAAACTTGTAATTTACTATTTAAAGTAAAACAAAACAAAATTAGTCTAATTTCAATAGTTCCATCCTAGCAAAAAAAAAAAAAACAGTGTTATCATTTAATGAACGTGAGCATTCTTCCACTATAGCCCCTGCATCTACAGAAGTCCTTACTGACACAACATCAAGGCAAAGTAGTACATCCCAGTTTCAAACCAGAATATATTAGCTTTGAAGATAGATTTTTCATTCCAGGCAGTAGTTTGCTTTCTATCCAGGTCTTGAACATTATAAAAGAAGTCAGGAGACAAATACAACAAAATTCTCACCTTCAAAAGTGGAAGAGATTTGTTGCTTAGACCTTTTACAATATCTATATCCTCTGCATAGTTACATACTGAGGCTCTTGGAGCATTTAACACACTTGTTTTAATTAAGCTTGGCATTTCTGTTGACTGAAGTTCATGTCTCTGCAGTTTGTCTGTGTACTTTGGAAGGTTTCAAATGGACAACGGTCCACATATTTACCAAGTACTACAATTAGGATACACAATATTTAAGTAGGAAAGATTATGGTCCTCTGTCAACCTCTCTGCAAATTCAAACTGCTTGGAAAATTGCTCAAATGTTACAATTCGCTGTTACAATGACTCTTCCCCAAGAAGATAGTATAGCTGTGTAAAATATTTACCATAGCAGTAGACCTTCAGGGAGAGTCACTGTAACATTAAAACTACCCCTTATGGGAGCTATATGTAGGCCTCTTACTGGTGATTTACTTACAGTGTTTCACAGTTACTGTTTGGAAGGGTTATTTTAACTATATTGTTTTACAAAGCATAACAGTCTACAACAAGTACACTCCACTTCCTTGTGGGGTCCAGAAAGGGCTCAAAGAACAGAAGATAGCTCCTACCAATACTGACTATATAAGGACATGTCATGCACCAACCAAGTTTCCATACAACACTGGAACAAGACCTGTATCGGTTCTCATAGTAATAAGAGTATAGCTGATGAAAGTTCTGTTCAGCAGAAAAAAGACGGGAATAAAGATTATTAAACCCAACCCAGATATTGTAGTATGCTATTACAGTACATCTCTTTGAAGATCTACTGCTATGGTAAGCAATGATCCCTGTAATGTTTTTTGCAGGAGCAGATGACCAAACATCCTATGCATTTTAGCTGGGCAATGAGAAAAGATGAGGGAGAAAAGGGACAAAAGTAAATCAGACTTTTACACTTTTAGAATAAGAGACAAATAGAGGGATCCCTGTAGTCTGCTGAGTAATCAGGGAGTTGGTAAACAAGTTTTAAAGGAGGGAGAGAAGACTGCCACATTCAGTACTGATCTGGGTCACTTACTTAGCTGTGATACCTGAGATGTGTCTGAGATACCTTGTCTAACAGGGAACACAAGGTATACTCAGGCATGGGATTGTGCCTAAAATGATTCTGTAAATTTCCATGTTTTAACATAAGCGCAAGAATTTCACTGTCTGTTCTTTTTTCTGTTTGTTTCATTAAGGAACTCCTGGGAAAGTGTATTTATTTAAGTATCAGTGTGAGCTAGAAAAGTTTCGGTAACCCAGACATGGAAGGATCAACAAAGAGTCCCCTTTGTAGCTTATAATGCAGCATAATGTCTGAAAGACATAGTAACCATGTGAGTGAAATGACTAGTGCAAAGGGTAACAATGTAGTGCAAAAACTGGCAGAGATCAACAAAGAACTCTCACATCTTTGGTTAACATACAGCTTTAACAGATAGTGAAAGTCAGAGAGGCAGGCAGACAGATGTAGGTTATCAGATGAAACCCAGTCCACCTACAGTCTCCAAGGGCTAAACTCTATAAATTCCCAACCAGTCACATGGCATTCCCCAGACTGTACTCAGTGGAAACAAGCATCACTCTTGTGGACCTTTCTGGGACCAAAGGTAGCTATTATCTTCCTCTCGGATTAAAGTCTTATTCTGATATATTCCAGTGCCTGATCTACTAACTGAACCCAGTTCACATGGGTCATAGTCAGGGCTTCCCCCTCTGTGCACAGAGCCAAGAACTAGGATAATCCCTTTATTTGTTAAACTGGCAGTTCAGCATTTGGCTTTCTAAGAATTACTGGACAAACCCTTTAGTTTCTATTACATTTCCTTCAACTGATTTTTTAAATAAAGTTTTCTGTTTAAAAGGACTAGTATCCAATCCCTTCAGGTTACACCATCTGGCTGGATTTGGAAATTAAATTAAAAACGAATAAAATAGCAGCCTGCTGCAGTGGCATATAAACAAACTTAATGAACCAGTGGATATTACTTTGAGAGGAATTTACACAAGGTCAGCCTCATGAAGACCATTCTGATGAGTCAGAAAGCTTGAAATGGCATTTCTCCAAATTACTGTATTCATTTTCCCAGGACACAGAAACCTCAACACTGGCTATGCATATGTGGAGTGCAAGAGGTCTGCCTATCTATGGGAGGTAGACCAAAACATTTGTAGTTTGAAATTCAGAAAGTTTCCATTTTGGACTTTCCACCCTATCAGAACAATATTCTTGGTGTTTATCTTTATGAGACTAACCTACAACCATTTAAGTATGTCTCTAAGGTCAAGCCTTATGAGACTAATCTACCCCCATCTAAATACATCTCTGAGTTCAGGTACATAATCCAAATCTTGGAAAAGGAAATATACTAAGTTGATTTAGGAACGTAGTCATGAGATGAAAATAGAAAAAAATGGACCTGTAAGTGTCTAATCAGCTCTAGAAAAAAAGAAAGATATAGTAACAGAGTGCAAAGAAAGATGGAACTAGATGCTAATGATGCCTTTGGAAACAAGCATCATGCAAAGAAGTAAATGCTGCCGGCTAACTTGTATATCTTGTATCCTCTGACCTTGAAAATGGATTCTGTTTTGTGAACTATGGCGTACTGTATGACTTGCTAAATATATAATTATTAGATTTAGAGCAGCACTCATCTGTCTCAGCAAACAATAAAACATTTTTGAAGACACAACCAGCTCCTCAGCTTTCTTCAGCTTCAATAAATTATTTAATATCTTCTGTAACTTTCAGTGTACTGCAAGAAATTAGGATTGAGGTTCCCCTCCTTCATCACCAGGAAAATAGAGAGAAGCTACCTTAGAAATCAGAACCACCCGTACAGTGACTAGACACAGTCCCTGGTCCCAAAAAGGCCAGAAATTTTCTTTGTTCTTTGAAAATTGAGGAAACAAATATTAATTTAGTACACCCATTACTTTTCTGTTCCTCTCTTATACTGCTCATTTTATTTAATTTCAATATTTTGTGGAATTTCTATTTTAGGGGATTAAATAAAAGATGTTTTGTTTGCCACATTCTGTAGAGTACTATTGCTTAATATAAACTTTTTTTTTCTCTAACCATTGACCATCTTGACTACATTCCATAGAACTTGAGTCTATTTAACAAATTGCTCTTGAAGCAGTAACTCTAGGTATACTGAGCAGAGCCAATCAGGAGCCATTATCCCGATAGCCATGGAGAAGCTTGTGCCCCTGTCTGTGTTCACAAATCTGTCTACTGGTGAATGGGGTATATATTCATCGCAACAGCCTGAAGATAGGGCTCTACCTCCTATGGACTAAAGCTATCTGTGTTTCAGAAAATACCCTAACTATCCTCAGTCTAGGAAAATCCAAAGCACCCCCTTCTTCCAAGCATCACGCATCATTCAGGACACTGGCTGCAAGGGCAATTTTGTTTTTGGTCCTTAACCCAAACCTGGTGGTTGACATGAACACTAGTGTCACTGTGAGGACTGCCTAGGCTCTCTCCTGCACATGCATATTCTCACACATATGCCATCAGAGATATTATCATCAGCTTAGGAGTGCCAAGCCCACTTCCCTGGTCATCCATGCAAGCCTCCACTTGCATGTGGCAGGTTGACAATTGGACAATCATTCCCTAAGCCAGGATGAGCAAGCCAACATTAAAAGTTTATTCCCAGCTTCCACCACCTGCTTCTCCAGCACCTCAGCTACAACCTGAACCTAGTTTGTGTGGGTTGCAGTCAGGGCTTCAGCCTTCTATGTCATGCAGTAGGGTTTCAACCCTCTATGTCATGCAACAGGGCTTCAGCCTTCTATGTCATGCAGTAGGGTTTCACTCCTTTATGTCATGCAGCAGGGTTTCAGCCCTCTATGTCATGCAGCAGGGCTGCACAGCTGGTTTTGTTGGACTGAATAAATTTGTTCTTAGCCACATTTGAGGGACACTTATTACCAGATATCATTTTAATGTAAGCTCCTGTCTTTATCACCATTTAAGAATTCTAATGTCTTAGAATATTTTTTCATTTTTTTTATTTTCTCCACGTTTTGGGTTTCTAATACTGTGAAAAGGAATGGACTCCATTTCTGAGTCAGGGTATGTCTGGAGTACAAGACATTATATTGCTTCAGTCTGTTGTTTACCAAGTGTCCTTCTCAGCACAAGTAATGTATCCAGAACTGGCTCCTTCTGCAGTTAACATGGAGTTATTTGTATTGGTAGCATATTAAGTGCACTAGAAAATATTTTTTTTATTGTCCCCATTGTTCCTACTACTGTTGGAACTATCTTGATGTCTTTATCACACACATTGCTGTAGTTTCTGCTTGGATATCCTGGTATTGTATGACTTTCTGTCTCTCAGTATGCAAGACACTATAGTCGCTAGGTGTAGCTATTTTGATGATTAATAACACATTGGCCATTTTTTTATTTGAATACTGTATCTGTTCTTCTTACTTCTACTTTCTTAACTGTTGCTATTGGATGATCTCATGTGATGAGAGCTTCTTGATTTTCAGTAATGCTTTGTGGTTTATGTTTCCAATGCTACTCAGCTACTTGTATGTTGTAGTGTTTGCACAATCTTCACTGTAGCAGTCTTGCCACTTTGTAGTGCCTTTCAGGATGCAGGTGCCCTGACATGAGAATATTGCAACTAACAATGTGATAAACAACTATTGCCAGTTCTGCATCATAAAACTTGCATTTGTCTATATCTCCCACTTTTTATGGACTTTCCAAACCAATGATAGTCCACTATTTTGTGCCACCGTTATTAACCTTTCATATTTTGCTTGAAATTCACCTCTCCTTAAATATTTCTGCATCAAATCTTTATCAACATGTGGCTATTCCGGGAATTCTGTAAACTTGCTAGTATAATTGTCAGTTTTCCAATGATTTTGTTCCTTTTTTTCTGCTCTTACTCTTTACATTATTTCTTTTATGTTTTAGCACTTTCTGATGCTGTCTGATTCTCATCTACTTACTGTTTGATTTCCTTTCTTGCTCTTTTCAGAAATGCTTCTGCTATACTATGCAAAGATGTCATCTTAGACTTTTTGTGTGGTTTAAAACCTTTAGTACTAATTATTAATTTCTCCAAGACTTCTGGGTTTCTAATACCATGTCGGGAACGGACACCATTCCTAAGTCAAAGTATGATTCAAGTTTGTGAAATTAGTATTGTTTCAGTCTTTGATGTCAGCCAAAAGTGCTCTTTGCAGCACCCACAATGTGCCCAGTAATGACTCCTTCTGTAATTCATATGGAGTTACATGTATCAGTAACATATCTAAATACGACTGTAAATTATTTTTTATGAGATGCATTGATGCTACTACTAGTGGAACTGTCTGCGTATCCTTCGTCCACATTGCCCTTGTTTCTGCCTGCAAATTCTGTGATTTTATGACTTTGTGTCTCTCTCTACATAAGACACAGTAATCACTGGGTATAGTAATTTCAATGATCAATGCTTCTTTTATCTTCTTTTCCTAGATTACTACAGTGGATATAAAAAGTCTACACACCCCTGTTAAAATGCCAGGTTTTTGTGATATAAAAAAATGAGACCACAATAAATAATTTCAAAACTTTTCCCACCTTTAATGTGACCTGTAGCCTGTACAATTCAATGGAAAAACAAACAAATCTGTTAGGGGAAAAATATAAAAAATAAAAAACATACAATATGCTGGTTGCACAAGTGTGCACACCCTTAAACTAATACTTTGTTGAAGTATCTTTTGATTTAATTACAGCATTCAGTCTTCATGGGTACACACCTGCCATCAATTAAAGACACTCTGATTAACCCCAAATAAAGTTCAGCTGTCATAGTAGGATTTTCCTGACATTCACTCACTTGCCTGCACTGAAAGGTATCAGTCAGGAGAAGGGTACAAAAAAATTTCCACAGCATTGGATATACCATGGAACACAGTGAAGACAGTCATCAAAAAATGGAGAAAATATGGGACAACAGTGATTTTGCAAATAACTAGATGCCCCTCCAAAATTGATAAAAAGACAAGAGGAAAACTAGTCAGGGAGGCTGCCAAGAGACCTACAGCAACACTGAAGGAGCTGCAGGAATTTCTGGAAAGTACTGGTTGTGTACTACATATGACAACAATCTCCTGTATTCTCCATATGTCTGGACTATGGGGTAGGGTTGCAAGATGGAATACTTTTCTTACACAGAAAAACATCCAGGCCTGGCTAAAATTTGCTAAACAATACGTCTCCCAAAAGCATGTGGGAAAATGTGTTATGGTCTGATGAGACCAAGGTTGAACTTTTTGGCCACAATTCCAAAAGGTATGTTTGGCAGAAAAACAACACTTCCCATCACCAAAAGAACACCATCCCCACAGTAAGCATGGTGGTGGCATCATCATGCTTTGCGGTTGCTTTTCTTCAGCTGGAACTGGGGCTTTAGTCAAGGTGGAGGGAATTATGAACAGTTCCAAATACCAACCACTTTTGGCCCAAAACCTTCAGGTGTCTGTTAGAAAGCTGAAGATGAAGAGGAGTTTCACCTTTCAACACACCGATGACCCCAAGCATACATCCAGATCAACAAAAGAATGGCTTCACCAGAAGAATATTAAACTTTTGTAATGGCCCAGCCAGAGCCCTGACCTAACCAATAGAAAATCTGCGGGGTGACTTGAAGAGGGCTGTGCACAAGAGATGCCCTCGCAATCTGACAGATTTGGAGCACTTTTGCAAGGAAGAGTGGGCCAATATTGCCAAGTCAAGATGTGCCATGCTGATAGACTCCTACCCAAGAAGACTGAATGTTGTAATTAAATCAAAAGGTGCTTCAATCAAGTATTAATTTAAGGGTGTGCATGCACAACAAAGTAGTAGTCTAAGGGTGTGCACACTTATGCAACCAGCATGGTGTACTTTTTTTATTTTTTATATTTTTTCCCCTAACAGATTTGTTTATTTTTCCATTGAATTGTACAGGTTATAGGTCACATTAAAGGTTGGAAAGGTTTTGAAATGATTTATTGTGGTCTCATTTTTTTATATCACAAAAACCTGTCATTTTAACAGGGGTGTGTAAACGTTTTATATCCACTGTATATCTAGCTTTCCCACATCTATTTTTTGAACTGTAGGAAATGGGTGAGCCTATGTGATATAAACTTCACAATTGTCTATAATACTTTATGACTCATGTTTCCAATGCTTCACAGCTACTTCAGTATTATAATGTTTGCATAACCCCAGTTCAACAGCCTTGTCACATTATTATGAATTTTAGTATACAGGTCTTCTGTGTGGAGTCTGCATGTCCTCCCCGCAGTTGGGTAGCGTTCAAAAGACATGCGTGCGTAAATGGGCATGCCTTCGTTGAAAGTTGGGCGTTGAGCTGGCACCTTGGTGTTTCGTAAAAAAAAATCTACTGCCAATCATTAGCGGACCGGAGTTCCGCTGTGGCGACCCCTTACCGGGAAAAAGCTGAAAGACAAACAACAAGTATACAGGCCTTCTTCCATTAGTGTACAATAGCCAGCAACAAGATGTGTGATTGTTTCTAATTCTGTTTTACAAAACCTTTATTTGTCTATTTCTCCAACATGTTCAATGGACTTTGTAAACCAACGTGTACATAGTCCACTATCCTGAGCAACCAATATTAAACCTTTTGTTTTTTAGTTTAAATTCACCTCTCCTTAACCATTTCTACATTAAATCCTGATTGACATGAAATTGTTCCAGGAGTTTTCTGTACTTGCCACTAGATTTATGCATTTTCCACATTTCTTGCCTTCTCATCTAATCCTTCACCTTATATTCTTTTGTTTTTTTGGGTCATTCACTTGCTGCCTGACTTTTAGCTATTTCTGGATTGATTTCCATTCTCACTTAACACTGATATGCTTATACTAAACTAAACAGGGAAGTCATCTTAGACATGTTCTGCTCATGTTTTAAAACCTTCTCTGTGTTTGCATCTTGTGAGATCAGCAAATAGGTATGCAATCCTATGACTGCAGATCGATACATGCAATCAGTTGCAAGGAGGCCCATATCTCCTTCAGAATGGGGAATATGTAATCTTTGTATACACTGATATTTATAAATCATTTGCTAAGCATGAAGCATTTTTCCTGTCCAACTGATCCAATACCTTTTGGGGCCTGTTAATCACACCAAGACTGAAAGTTAGTACAGGAAGAACAAATTGGTTTACAGCTTGGACTTTGTTCCTAGATGTCAGAGCTGTTTTCAGTATTAATTTTTGTCTTCTAAAATATTCCTTATTAAGTTTTATTCACATTTGTTCATGTTTTATTGGTTGATCCTTCATCAATTCAACTACAACTCAACTCCTTTTCTCTTTAGAAAACACATACTACTCCATTCTAAATATTCCCCATTAAACAAAAGAAGCTGGTCAGAATATTTCCTGCCCCTCTCCCCCTTCAGACTCTGGGACCTAACTCATAGTCTCTACTCCTTCTACTCCTCCCTATTACTCTTTGGTAATATTCACCCCAACCCAGGACCCCCAAACTACACTGTCATCTCAACAATACTAGTCTCCTAAACTCACTAAACAGCTCCACTTAACCACTTTAAACTTTCAAAGCATCTGTAACAAAACTGAGTTCCACGCCTGGCTTACCCAAAATAAAACTCAAATCCTAGCTATTACAGAGACCTGGTTAAAACCTTCCATACCAAACTCAGAATTTCTGCCCCCTAATTTCAATGTAATTAGAGCTGATAGACAACATAAAGGAGGGACTGACGTTGCCCTTATTTACGCCAGGTATATAAATATTTCCAGATTTATCAACCCCATTCCACAATTCCAAAATGCCAACATCCTAATCTCTTTCCTAGACATCAATAACTCCAAAAAACTCTGTATAACAGTTTTATATATATATATATATATATATATATATATATATATATATATATACATAAATATTTTCCCCCAGAAAATAACATCACCCTTTTAGAAGATATACTATCTTGGGTCTCCTCTAATATAAAAAATGAAACCATTATTTTAGGTGACATGAACATTGATTGGGTCTCAACTTCCTCTATCCAATTCCCCTCCAGTATAAATCTATTCCATTTTACACAACTGATTAACACTAACACTAGGTTTAACTTCAAAACCAACAAAGGCTCAATTCTAGATTGGATCTTGGTATCTGATCCTTCTAAATATCCTACATATGGCATTCTGTCAAATTCCCTTAGTGACCATCTCCCAGCCTTTGCTATTCAAAACTGTTCTTCCTTATCAAAAGACCATAAATATTAGAGAAATGGAAGACCTATCTAAATTTTGTCCTAAGACCTTCAACAGCATTCTAAGTAGCTACAATTGGAACTGTCTTAAAACTCTCCCTCTAGATGATGCCCTCCTTTACTTCAACAACTCCTTTTTAAATATCCTTGAAAGTATAGCCCCTAATAAGTCCAAGGGAATCAAATCTAACATTGTCCCATGACTATCTAAATCCAGCAGAGAAATTATGAAAAATAGGGATAAAGCCTGGAAATGCTGGCTCAAATCCAAAACCTCATCTGACCTCATCCAATATAAACAGCTATGAAACCAAGCGAAAAAACTTATCTGCAAAGACAAGCAACAATATTTCTGGGACTTACAAACAAATAGGAAAACTAACCCAAAACCTTGTTGGCATTCCATTAATAATCTACTACACCCCGGCATCAAATCTAATCCATGCCCATACCCTAATATGACACTTGACCTTATCGCCTCTAAATTCAACTCCTACTTCATTGACGCCATAGCCAACCTTACTTCCTCCTTCTCCTCTGCTCTACCAACCAACCTCCTCCCCTCATCCGACTCCTCTTCACCACTACATAATCTCACCAACCTTCATCCCCAACCCAAAAATCTATCAATGAACCCCACAATGTTGAATTCAATCTCTCCCCTATAGCCACCTCTTACATAAAAAAGCTCATTCAGAATCTAAAGCCCTGTTCTAATTCTGCCGATAATATTCCTGCCAAATTCCTTAAATTAGCCACTGACTCAGTAGCCTACCCTATAAGCATCCTCATCAACATCTATTCAGGAGTCCTATGTCTCTTGTCTTTGAAAAAAAGCTATAATCCTCCCACTACAAAAAGGTGGTCCATCCTCTGATATCTCAAATTGTTGATCCATTGCTGTTCTGTCTCCTATATCAAAAATACTTGAAAAATGGATCCAAAAACAAGCCATACATTACCTTCTAAAAAATAACATCCTCTCCCCCACCCAACATGGCTTCCAGCCAGGGCATAGCACAGCTACTGCTCTGATCTCCTTCCTGGATACTATCAATAAAGCTTGCGACTCAGGCCTTATAGTAACAACTCTCTTTTTGGATCTCTCAAAAGCATTCAATACTATCTCCCACACCATTCTCCTGACACAACTCTCTTCCATAGGATTATCCTCTCATTAACTTAATTGGTTCAAGAGCTACCTCTCTGACAGGCAACATGCTGTCAGATGGCATAACTTTATTTCACCCTTCCTTCACAACCCTACAGGCATCCCACAGGGGTCAATCTTAAGACCTCTCGTGTTCAATATTTTTATTAATGATCTCCACAAAGATATTCCAAACTCCTCCCTAGTCTAGTATGCAGATGACTTCACTATAGTCTGCTCTGCTCCTAACTCAAATACCCTACAACAAATAACCCAAGCAGCATTTTCTACAGTAGAATCTTGGCTCCACAAAAAACACCTTTCTCTTAACGCCAAAAAAACTAAGCGTATGCTGTTTACCCCCAAAAGAAATACTATTCTCAATAAAGAAGGTTTCAATATAATCTCTCTAAACTCCACAAAAATTGAACTAGTAACTAATACCAAATTACTAGGTGTCATAATAGACAACAACCTAAAATTCGATCTGCACGTCCAATCCAATATCAATAAAACCTACAAAAAACTATGGCTACTTCTCTCCTTACCAACCAAACAAGCTCTCACCCTCACCTACCTTCTTCCATCTCTAACCTATGGTGCACCA
The DNA here is from genome assembly GCF_019279795.1 of Protopterus annectens. NCBI lineage: Eukaryota > Metazoa > Chordata > Ceratodontiformes > Protopteridae > Protopterus > Protopterus annectens. The sequence goes on along the minus strand of NC_056731.1, from coordinate 48,434,921 downwards.
CTGTTAATTAACTTACAATCTTCCCTGAAACTAAAGCTAGAATCTTGTTACAATAAGATTGCCAAATGCACTACAGGTAATCGCCAGTCTTCCCATCATTGCTCTGCCCTAGGGAAGCTACAATGGCTAGAATTCCCTCACCACCTATTACTTATTCATCTAACCACTTCTCATAAACTCATCCATAAACCACTAAATTGTTCTGCTCTCAGTTCCCTACTTGCCCTCTACTCCCCTCTTTGGCCCTTCGTTTTGAACACCAATACTTACTCCAAATTCATAAACCAAATTTACCTGTAGGAAAACTCCTATATTCCTGGACCATTGCAAGACTATGGAATAAGCTCCCTTCCTCTGTACATAGTGAACAGCATCCCTCAAAATTCAAAATTGCCCTTCATAATCATCTCCTTTCTAATTAGATATGTACCTGCACTAATGCACCTTCTACCCATGATGCTATAACCTGAACTCCGTCTCTATCAGTCTCAGCTTTCCTTCTAAGCCTCACTATCAAACTAACTACCCTGCATTGCATCTTCACTTCTTAACCTCTTCAACCATTCTGTCTTTTACACAATTGCTGTAATTGTATTAACCGGTTTTCCTGCTGTTAACCTTAATCACCTTGTCACTACTGTAAGTGCCATTGTAAATCTGCATTCACCCTGCTCTTATTTCTATACTTCCCACAACTTATTTACTAGAGGCATAAATACTGTACTTCTTATCTTTCTACTTTATTGAATTTCACTCATTCTTAAATCCCTCCTCTGGTTACATTGGGTTTCTTCCTTTTTTTGTGCAATTATGTCATTATACTTTGTAAATTTGTATGGAGACTTTTGTGATGTCTCTTTGCTTTTTCCTGTTTATATTAATACTTTCTCTCTGGGCCTTCACTGAAAATGGGTTCTTCTCAGCCCAGTGGACTTTCCCGGTAAACACATTTCAATGAATAAATAAAATAAATAATTCCCAAATATTTATACTCTCCCTCAAGTTCTTTTATATCCCATTCTGTCCTAGACTGATATTTTCTTGGTGCTGCTGCTTTCCTGCTTTAAAGGTTGCTTTTGCACCTTTATCAAGACCAAATTACATTCTTATATCATCTAAGAACGTTTTGACCATTTCCAGTTGTGCTTTCAGTTCCTTATCTGATGAACTATACAGTTTTAAATCATCCACAAAGAGAAGATGAGAAGCTTTTACACTTTGTTGTTTTCTGGGAGCCAAATTGTAATACATGCAATATAACTAAAGTAAATAGGATATATTACTGTGCCGCTAAGTTAATAACAAGATAATGTCTTAGCACAAAAACAGGAAAATAATAGAAAGGAAGCAGATAAGTCAAATGCTATCATGGGAGTATCAAATAGAGAAACCTGTAAAGCACTTAAGACAAGAAGTGTAACTGTTAGTCTGCTTTGATTTGATAATGCCAGCAAATACATATGCAGTCCTTAGATTGCAGACCTATACATAATTTCAAGAGGGCCCATACCTCCTTTAGTACAAAGGATGTACAATCTTGCCATGCACTGGTTTTTATATGCCACATGATATACAGTTGTCGTGTTTTCTTATCCAACTGATCCCTTGCTTTCTTTGGCCAGTCAATCTTACCAAAACTAAACGTTTGAACAAAACCAGCAGAGTGACTTACAACTTAAAGTTTATTTCTAGAATTCAGGGCAGGTTTCAGTGTTAGCTTTCATCCTCTGAAGTATTATTTACTAAGCATTGATCTCATTTGTTCGTATTTTTTGCCAACCCTTCATCTACTCCTGATTATATACACCTTCCTGTTGAACTCCCATTCTTGTTCCAGGTTGACATTTTCTTGGTACTTTCGTGATACAAAAGGTGCTTTTGTACATTTATATAGACCACATGTCATTGCTATATCACCTGTGAAGGTTTTAACTGCTTGTAGTTGTGCTTCCATGTGCTTGCCTGATGAGCTAAATAATTGTAAACCATTTACAAAAAGTAGATGAGATGTCTTTGAACAAGGAAAGTTTCTGGAAGTGAAGCTGTAACAACAGGCTAATCTTTTAAGTAAACATCTTAATGGGTTAAGGGCAAGACAAAACAGTAGTGGCTAGAACGAAGTACCTGAAAATATTCCTCTTTGGATTTTTATCTCTGTGATAATAATTTTCCCAATATCATGACTGAGTTGTAAAGTGGTTGGCCACTGTTTCATAGTCTCTGCTATGTAAATAGTTAATGCAGGGTATACCTTATGCATCTGTAAGCAAGGATGCTGTCAGATGTTTTTTTTTAATCTATCCATGCCACACTTAGGTTCTGCCCCTTTTTACAGATTTCTAGTATGGCTTTGTAGAACAATAAATTATCCTTTGTTTTATCTTTGCTGTATTTGGTTTTATTTTGTTAACTTTTTGTTCTATTGCATTGATGGCGTTTTTTTTTCTGCCTGACTAGGCACTCTGTCTGGGTTCTTATTCCTGTTCCATGAAACATACCTTTTGTAGGTTATCAAACATGGCCATAATACCTTTTTTATCTGTACCATAATAAGGAAACCTTCCCTCTTGTTAGTTTTCGCATCCTCTGGTGGTCTGCATGAAAGCTCTGTGCATAACATGGCAGATTTCAACTTCTTTGGTGTGCTGCTCTATACCTTCTCTCATCACCTGTAGATTCCAGATGTAAACATGGTTGCAGTAGGCGCATGAGACTTCCTCACAACGGGCCTGACCAGTGAACCTCCACTGATTAGGTATGCTCATCCAGTTCCACATTTCCTGAGTAATCCTGTGACTACAAGCTGTGAACACTGAGCAGTGCTGTTTTATATTATATTTCCCAAAATGAATATTGTGCAGAAATGGAGAAGAAAGAACAGCTGGTATTACTACTGGGTTTTCCCTTTCTTCATGTTTGTGTAGTCTCAGAGTTTGCCTACATACGTTGCAAGGGGTGCAGGTGTCGAACTTGGTTTTGGACAATCTGTACGGTTGTTTCATAAGCAGAAGGGTGGAGCTGCTTTCTGGTGATGTGAACACCAAGGTTTTTGACATGTTTGTGTGTGTGTGGTCATTCAAGACTTGGGCTGTAATGTATACAGACATGATTTATGCTACAGGGATAAGTTTCCTGTACATTTTTCATTATATTCGTAGTCCTTTATATACCGCATTCCTTTAAGTGCTGAATTATGAAGGTATTCTTTTACACCATGACCATTGGTTCAAGCAGCTTGTTGTTTACATTATCACGCACTAACATTTGTTGAATAAGATTCATTCTTTTGGGGAGGTGTGGGGAATTGTGAATCTTGAATAATCATGTAAAACAGTGCTTGCTTTTCTATATAACAAAATAACTCTGGTACCATGTGAATGAGACCTACTGTGAGGTTAAGTTATTTGGATGAACATATACATCTGTGATGCCATATAATCCTTCATACCCCAAGGAATTTCATGGTCTGACTTCAAAAGTACCACAGCATAACTTTTGTTGCAGAATTTTTGTTTTATCCACATTAGGAACGGTGCTTAGCATGCATTCTGGTTTAATTCTGCATTTGTATACTTGTGATTTTGTGTGCTTTGGTCTTATGTGATACAATACTTCAGTATAGCCTTTTGTAATGAGAGTACTTACATTTTGCTTCAGATCTTTTGTTGTCGGTTCTAAAGTGTTTAGGTATTGTAAGGATTCATGAGGTGGCCTTGTTACAGCTAATGTTTCTTATGGGTATGACTCATACAGCTTGAGTGTCTTCCTCCAATAACTATTAAGCCTCAAAATTTTCTCTGCTCAGTGGTGAACACTGTGTACTCCACTAAATGTTCTTACTAAGCTGTGCCTTTTAAATACCCACAGTTCTTAGTAGTTCTTCTTGGCACTCACTGACTGTTTTTTAAATACTCTTTTATAGTAGAGATAAGTGCCTCATCAGCAGGAGGGCTATAAATAAAATGGCTTTGATTAAAAGCACTCAGCAGTAAATAAAAGGTAGAACTGATGTTAACCGTGGGGCATCTTCAAGAATTTTCTCTAATGAAAAAGTAACTTAAGCAACACTAACAAGACATACCTTTCTACAGCTAATGGCTGAAGAGAGGAAGCAGGCTTTTTCTCAAAAGGTCAGTTTATTTCTAACTTTATTATCTATTATTTACTATCATAGATTTACATTATGCTGCTTACTGAGTTCCTCTGTTTTACGGAACATTTAATCTGCATAGATGGTTTGTAAAAAAAAATAAAAAATCCCTGTTATGAACATGTTCTATTTCTCTAGTGAGGCTTTTTGCTGACCATGCCTTTTACTTGACCAAAACCATTGGGAAGGAGGGGGTATGTGTAACTCACTGACATCCAGGTAAACCAAGTATTATCAGAAACTGCAAGTGTCAGTATAACTAATATCAGGATTCAGAAATCACAAAAGATAAATTTGTCTGATCGTGGAGATTGTATTTACATTTAGACAGGTCTTCAAATTGCCACCTAAGCTACTATTTCTTTTCCCCAAGACACTAACAGACTTAAGCGCTGCAGTACTCATTGCTGTAGATCACTTGGATAACTCTTAACTAGTGACACTCAGCTCCTGTGTCTTTGCATGGTCCAGTTTTACTCTTTTCAGGGTCATCTTAAAGACAGTCTTAGGATCATGGAGTGGGCAAATTGTATCATGCTGGTGAAGTTATAAAATGTGACAAAAAAATGTTGAACAGGTCTGCCAGTCAGCAGGCTCAAGTTTCATTTGTAAAATCTAATTATGGCTTTTAAAACTAACTCTTTGGTAAAATGAGGTCGAGGGACTAGAACCAGGGCATGTAATCTTCAGTTAGTACTAAGACATCACTCCTTTACTAGATAGGCAATTGTGTGGTCTGATGAATACAACAGATGCTTGAGAATCCAGTGACTCAAGGATCAAGTCATAGTACCTCTCTCAAGTACGGCAAGGGGCAGGAGGCCTGGAAACTCTGATATCTCAACCTGATTAATATATTGGGTACATTGTAACAAAGAACTTTGCAATGTGAGCCTGGACAGCCTGGTGTGAGTCTTAAATAATATGCCTTTGTGCCATTAAAGGGCCAGCATAAATGAACATGTCACTATAGCAATTACATTATGCAGTTTGTACTGGTTATATCTGGTCTTGGTGCTAAATTATACCTTACCCTTTAAAAGAATTAGGGTATTTGAAAAGTGGGTCAACAGTCCATAAAGGCTCCCTATGGAAATGTCAGCACTTGTAACTCTGAGTGCTAACAAACCAGAAAAAAAAGGTCAAAAACACAGAAGAAGAGTGAATCTCAAACATTACTGTTCTCAAAACATTTTTTTTTGCAGGGGAGCAAGTTCTCCCAAGCCCCCCAAACTTATATATATAAATATATATATATATATATATATATATATATATATATATGTGTGTGTGTGTGTGTGTGTGTGTGTGTGTGTGTGTATATATATATATATATATATATATATATATATATATATATATATATATACCAACTCTGAGATCACCATACCTCAGAGAAAAGGGAGTATTCTAGGAAATGGCCACCTCTTACATGGTATACGGTATACATGTTTATTTTTTCGGCCATGTAAATATGTCATCTCCCAAGCCCCTACTTACACTTACCAAGGGTACCAGAACTTGTCAGAGATTTGGGGTGCATGGCTAGGCTTAAAAAGGCCCTTGTGGTTGTTAGCCTAGTACACACCTACGAACCTATGAACTTAGTCAGTCACCACGTTTCAGACTTGCTCTAGCAGGTTTTGAAAATTCAGATGATTGCATTCTAAGATAACCTGGATGCAAAAAACATTAATCAGTAGCACCACATAATGGAAAGATTATCACTTACAAAAAACACCAATTGTGCCCTCGGCAGCTAGTACCGCAGGACGATGTCCTGTCCTGCTAATGATGTCCTGCAATCTTTATTAACATCTTTATTTCTGATATTGTTAGCATTCACTGTACTCACATGCACTATGAAACAGTCTACAAAAAAGCTGTGGTGTAAACTCATATTAACTTCCTCATGCTTAGTTAAGGAAGCAGCCATTTAGTTTGAGAAAAAATAAAAATAATATAGCTATAGTTAGATACATATGTTTTATCTACTACAACAAAATATTTATTCTTAGGATTATTTTTTCATTGGATGTCTCCTGTACATTTTCTGCATAGAAGGAATTTACACGATTAGCTAAAGACAGTCATTTTGAAGCAACAGTGTGAATACAGCAGTAATGCTGTGTAATTAATTAAACTATGCAGTAAAATAAAGCTCCCTTTCCCATTATCTACCCTGCATAATATAAACTAGTTTTACTTTATTTTGTTTATTTATATTTATTTACAAGAATAGTGCACTGCTCAATATTGTTCAATTTCAGGCTCACCCCAGTGAAATACAAAACATTTCACAAAAAAAAAGAAAAAATGTAAGTAATAACAGAACAGTTCAGATAAGCTACAAAGAAAAACTGTACATATACATACTAGTAAACAAGCAGAGAGCAATGTACAATGCATTTATTAGTTTATAAAGTTGGTCAGCCTTCCATAATTCTGTGACAGGAGAGGAGAAGTGGAAAGGAGATACGGATAGTGTGTTATCCGATATGCCCTTTGTTACAGCAGGAGCACTTGACTTGGATGAAGAGGCATTTTTTTGAGTCACATTCTAAATTTGGAGTAAGTGTTGCTTTCCTTTAGGTTGACAGGGAGCTTGAGAGAAGAATGCATGTGCAGTGCTGTGGAGTTTGGGTCTTGGAGAAAGGAGAGTTGGTGTGCTTTTTGAGTTGTGTATCAGATTACTTGAGGAGTTTTTTCCCTAAAGTATAGCTGCAAAGGAAGTAAATGTTTGGAGTTGAAGTAGTTTGTAGAGATGGGATCCTAACAGTAGGATTAGAGCTTTGTTTTATGGGTAGACATTTGACTTTTTCTAGGGTGATACAGTGATGCTCATGGAAGGGTAAGATGCTGTTGGAGATTGTCTGGATTGTGGTGATGTTTGTCTTGGAAGTGTCTAACTGAGAGAGGAGAACTCCTTTGCTGATGGCTGCTATGGGTGGTTGAGATAGTAAAGAGGGGATTTTTTGTCCCAGAAGAGAAGGGAGTTTATATTTTTGCTCTCACTCTGTTAATCTGGAAATGGAAGTTTTGAGACTGAGTATTTGAAGGTGGAGTCTGTTTCTGTGGTATGGCTGTGTATGTCCAGGATAACTAAAGAGTCAGGTGCTTTTTTCTGTAGAGTTCCAAAATGTATTGATCTGATGTTAGTCAATCTTCATGTAATCCTTGACTGTGGGCTTGGTTCTGAGCCTCAGAACTGACTTAGTCATTATTCCAGCTCGTGCCTTCCAAAACTCTTGAGCTAAGCTCTACCCACAATGCTCCTCACCAAATTACTCCAGATCTCGTTTGCCACTTCATAGTGCCAGACATGCTCTCTCTGATCTCTCAAGTGATAGCTAATTGTCAATAAACTGTAAGTTAGAGTTTCCTATTTTCTTATTTTCTGTCATCCCTTATATCTGTACTACCGGCTCCTGCTTTTGATAGTTTAGTTTGTGCGTGCATGTGTTTTTTCTCTGATTTACAGTTAGGTAGCTTTCTCATGTACCATCGTTGGTACTTTTCTCCCCTTTACCTTCGGATATTCTTAAATACCATTGTTGGTATTTCTTTTCTTCTTGCCCTTTTCCCTTTACTTAGTTTAAAAAAAAGCCCTTTCCTTTCTGATTTCTTAGTATGACTGGTTTTGTGTATGTGTGTGTGTGTGTGTGTGTGTGTGTGTGTCTGTATTTCGGCCTTTGTTTTTTTTAATGGCCGACAAACCCCCCCCCCCCCCAAAGGCACTTCTGGTTTCAGGAGGTGCCAAAAATGCGATAGGAATATGCCAAATTCAGATGGACACACTCTTTGTGTCTATTGTCTTGGTGTAGTCCATCTACAGGAGGACTGTGCAATCTACCACAGTTTTAGCCACAGAACTCTGATTGACCATAAAAACAAACTAATTTTGAAATGTTTTCTTAAGTCGGACTTTAATGAGGCCTTATCTGGTCCGAAAACTGAAGCCAGTTCGTTGTCTTCTTCTTCTTCTTCCTCCTCCTCTTCCAAACCAAAGAAGCAAAGTCAGTTTGTACCAGCATGCTCATTGCAACCCCCGAGCAAAATTGGTAAGACTCCCACGGTGCTGACAGCCTCCTTGGAACCAGTGGGCCAAAATATTCAGTCCTCGGTGCCAACGCTGCCTGTTTCTGCACTGACTTCTTCAGTGCCAGTGTCTTCAGTACCTGTTTTGATGCAGACTACATCAGTACTGATGTCAATTAAAGACACTCCCCCTTCGGTACCAACCAAGCATACGGAACCAAAGGACCCTTTACTTATAATTTTACCATGTACCCCATATTCCCTCTCAGTAGATCCTTTTGTGGACTGTCCTCCCAGTCCTTTTTTGGAGAAACGTCCACCAAAATCTCCATCAGCTTCTTCAGTTTGATCCACCAAAAGTTTGTCTGAATCTGATATTATGAGACTGGTAGATCAGCTCCTTACGGTGAGGGGATTACTTTCTTCCATGGTCCCTAGCAATGTTAACTCTGGAACCTTACCTTCTTTCACACCACTACTTATTCCTCCTTTGACTCCAGCTGAGTTTTCGGAGCCCCTGGTATCGACCTTCCCGGCTTCGACTGTTTCGATGCCGGTCACAGCTCCTTCTCCAACACCGATAGTTACCCCAAGTTCTTCAGGTTTGTTGGAACTGGAGACCTCAAGGGGTTGAGGCTTCATTGGTGGTTCTGAGGGGCAGAGTTTGATTCTGATACTTTTGCAGCCCTCCATGCCCCTTGGTGCTTCGGCATATGTATGCTCGACCCTGGCTTTGGTTTTGGAGGCGGTCTCCTCGGTTTGGGGTGGGACCATGGTTCTGAAGGAGTCTATTTCAATTCTAGGCTCCCATCCCACTGTGGGAGACCTGCAAGCCTGCCTTCCAAGCCATGGAGAGGACCTTGTCCATTATGGGCAAGCAGTCTATGCCTTCCCTGCCAGACCAAACATCTTGTCCATCCCCTTGACAGGAACTTCCTCCAGTATCTTCCCTGGGACAGGTGACAGAGGGACAAAAGTCTCAGGATCAAATCATATTGGTTATGCCATCTTTGGATACCTCTCTGGAACACCCCACCGAAGAGGTACCTTCAAAGAGAAAGTGCAAGAGAAAGCATTTGGACTACCCTGAAGAGTACTTCACAGAAGATACAGATTTCAGTGAGGAGGAAGGTTCCCCTAAGTCATCCCCTGAAGATGTTTCCTTTGGGGACATCCTAGAAATTCTTAAAAAGAGGGGTGGCTGGACTACCCTCTAGCCTTCCTTGGAGGAACTGGTATACCTAGAGGCTTTTTGTGCCCAGCCCTCTTCCTCTTGGATCTCTCCACCTGCTGAGGATCTTCACACCTCAAATTTTTACCTCAAATTAACTTTATTTTCCTCTTACTCTTCTATTGTCTGAACTTACTCTTTTCTTAGTACAGTTTAAATTTACCTACTTTTACTATTCAACAGCATCCTTCTCTCTCAACTGTAGTAACCACTATAAATATTTTACCTCCTGTTGTAACTATATTATACTGTTATTGTATTCTATTGATTATTTTTGTACACTGGAGCTTTTCTCCCCGGGCGTCCACTGAAAATGTTTTTTTTTGCAGCCCAGTGGACCTTCCCAGTAAACAAATGTCAATAAATAAATAATAAATAAATTGTATTAAGTTGATCACTCAGTGGGCTTGGAAGTTACCTGACTCTATCGAGCCGATCTCGTGGAGACCTGACCTCTCTTATTACCTTTCTGTCCCTCAGGATCAGCAACACTAGGCCAAAGGATTTCCTGTGCATTCCATGGTGGCAATTGCAGCCACCAAGAAAGAACTTGCAGACGAAAGTCCTACTATCCATCCTGCTAACAAACAGTCTAGGAGAATGGATAGATTTGGGAAGCATGTGTATGCTTCATCGACCTTCGCTCTCATGTCTTTGAGTTACATGGCACATTTTACCAGGCTTCAAAGAGTTTTGATTAAAGAGCTATCAGATGCTCTTTCAAGAGCAGTAGCTAAAGGAGTTCGAGACAAAGTGGCTTCTCACTAGGCGCCACCCTAAAATCTATCTCCAAATCTTCCATGAAGCTAATTGCTCATGCTGCCAAAGGGATGACAAGAGCAGTGGGTTCAGGCGTAGTGATCAGGAAACATGCCTGGATGTGGTTATGTGATTTTGCGGAACCATTTAAGTCTTCTTACATCAACACCCTGTTTGATGGAACTTCCCTATATGGTCTCAAAATTAAAGAGACTAACCAGATGTGAGAAACATGGGAAGAAACTTTCTGCCTCAATGGCCTTACTCCAGGAACCAGAGAAGTGAGCAGCTATGGTTCAGAAAGACCCAAGGACCTTTCCAGGACTCACTGGGCAATGACTTCCCCAGGGGCAGAGGGGGAAGCAAAAATGGAAGATGCCATTCAAGAGGCAGAAATGGCCCACAGAATCAGGGTTCCAGGGACTCTTCCCCTGGTAACTCCTATCAGTACTCCTGAAAGGAGGCCCGATTGCCTTCCTCTGGAGGCAGTCAGGGGAGGATTATCCCTGCACCAATCTGCCTGGCTAAGGATAACAATGGACAAATGGGTGCAGAGGATTATTACCAGAGGTTACAACATCCCCTTTTCATAAGAACCAAAGAGAGTAAGAAGAATCCCAGATGTTCCACCCAGTCACAGGGATGCAGCAGTCTTAGACATTCAAAAACTGCTCGACAAAAGAGTTATCCAAGCAGTCCCACTAGAACAGAGAGGATCCAGGATTTACTCATGATTCTTTTTAGTGCCAAAGAAAACAAGAAAATGGAGACCAATTTTGGATCTCAACTCAGTTGAACAAATCAGTCCAGAAAACCAAATTCTGGAAGGTCTCAGTTCAGTCTACACTTCTGTTCTTGGAAAAAAGAAAAAGACAACTGGATGTGGTCAATAGATCTTCAGGACGTGTATTATCACATAAAAATGGACAAGTGGTCAAGGAGATTCCTGTGCTATGTGTGGCTGGGAGCCAGTCACTATCAATTCAGGGCCCTGCCCTTTGGTCTCACCATAGCCTCCAGGGTGTTCACGAAATGCATAGCAGTGGTAGCAGCTCACCTCAGACTGCTAGGATTCTGAGTGTTTCCATATCTAGACGACTGGCTCCTTACTGCTTCCACCAGGCGTTAACTTGTACAGGCACGAAATTATACTCTTCTCCTTCGTTCTGGCTTAGGAATCACTATAAACCATGACAAATCCCATTTACCTCTACCATATCCTCCTACTCTTAACTCATACATCTTAGTGCCCCCTCTCTTCTCTTCTTGTATTCCTTTATCTTCCTCTCCTCCACATCTTCTCCCTCTTTTTATCCCTACACTCAAGTTCTTATTTTATTTTTTTTCTCCTCTAAGATGCTTCTCCCTAATCTAGTCAAACCAACACTTATAGTTATACTCTTAACTACCCTCTTCTCAGCCTACCTTCTTACCTCCTTTGAAAAACTGCACTATTTCTAGCTTAACCATTCCCACAAACAAACTACAATTTATACATACATATCCCTAAGTAGACATTCTAACATAACTTCCACTCCCAGTTACTTACTACCTAAATACCACAGACTCTCCCACATTAAACATGACCTACCCTCAGGAAAAAAATTGAAAATTCTAACTTACCTTAGAAACAATTCAATAACAAAACTAAAAAATCCCACCTTAAAAGATGGAGATATCCACCCCAACCCTGGCCCTACCAACCCTACTAACCTAACTACTCACCCTAGACTCAATAGCTCTCTCCTAATAGGGAATCTGAATATCCACAGCATCAATAATAAAGTACCTCACCTTCATGCCCTCCTAGACATTCACTCCTTTGATATCCTCTGCCTCACTGAGACTTGGTTGAAACCAGAAACGAAAGACAATGAAATTATTCCACAAGGCTATAATATAGTGAGACTAGACCGAACAAAACGTAAAGGTGGTGGAGTAGCCATTCTATTTAAAAATGGACTTCACATCTCTACCCTACCATCTTATCCAACCCACGATAGCAACGCAGAAGTCCTCATAACTAAGCTCCAAATCAACGCAAACAAATCTTTATACATTATCTGTATTTACATACCACCTGGCAATAATATAACTACATTAGAGGCTTTTCTTAGCTGGGTGTCTTCTACTTACCCCCAAAAAACAATAATACTAGGCGACTTTAACATTGACTGGAAAAGTGTTAATGCTGACAATCCTAGCTCTCATATCAACCTCCATGGCTTTACCCAAACCATAACCTCTACAACCAGAATTAACAAACCTAATAAAAAAGAGAGTACCTTAGACTGGATACTCATAAATAAAGTGAAACAAACTTACAAAGTAGGAACCCTGCCAGATGATGTAAGTGATCATTCTTTGACCTACATCACAAGAGAAAAGAAAGACTTTCCAAACCCCCCCACCTTTAGGACAGCATGCTCTACCAAACACTTTAACGCAGAATTATTTCAAACTGAGCTCAGAGCATGCAACTGGAATCCTTTAAAATTCCTTCCACTTGAAGAGGCTGTAAAGTATTTTAACACTACTTTCTTATCTATTCTTGATCAGCATGCTCCTAAACGTTCCATCAGAATGAAGTCCAACCCAGCCCCATGGCTCTCGAATGAAACTAGAAATCAAATTCTGCTTAGGAATAAAGTCTGGGCCAAATGGAGATCTAATAGAAATAGCTCTGATCATCTCCATTTTAGGCAGCTTGGAAATAGTACAAAAAAGGCAATACTTACAGACAAAAAAACTACTACTGCAAACTTCAACAAACTCATCAAAATAATCCACAAAAGTTCTGGTCTTGCATAAATAACCTCCTTTCCCCAGGTAACTCCCGAACACCCACCCCACTTGATGCAGATCCAAATACTCCCCATCAAACTGCCAATAACTTTAACTCTTTCTTCACTGAGACTATACAATCTCTAGCTAGGCAGCTTATCTCTGATAACTCCAGCCTTCCCATCAACTTACCACACTCTTCCTCGAAATTCATACTACAACCCATTTCTACTTCTCTCATCTACAAATTTATTCATAAACTTAAGCCATGTACTCCATCTGCTGACGAACTTCCTTCCCAATATCTCCAAAAAGCAGCCAAAGTAATTGCCTACCCTATATCTACACTTATAAATAGGACAATTCAAGAAGGAACCATCCCAGATATCTGGAAAATATCCCATATTATCCCCTTACATAAAGGTGGGAACTCCAATGATTACACTAACTATCGGCCAATTGCTCTTTTATCACCCTTAGCAAAAAATATGGAGAAATGCATTCACCAACAACTTTTACATCATCTCTCTCTACATAACTTAATAGCAAGCTGTCAACATGGTTTTAGACCATCACATAGTACCACCACTGCCCTCCTATCCTTTACAGATACCATCAATAGAAACCGCAACAAAAACATCCTCTCATCTGCACTCTTCATCGACCTCTCTAAAGCTTTCAACATGGTTAACCATACCCTCCTAATCAATATTCTTGAATCTTTTTCCTTTGATTCTCTGGCCATTAAATGGTTTAGGTCATACCTCAGCAATAGGCAACAGGCAGTTCTCTGGGAAAATCAAATTTCTTCCTTTTTACCTGTCACCATCGGGGTCCCTCAGGGCTCCATTCTTGGACCACTTCTTTTCTCCTTATTTATTAATGATCTCCATGTAGCAATTCCTCAAGCCACCTGTATTCAATATGCAGATGACTCCACACTAATATGCTCAGCAACCTCTCCAACTGAACTATACTCTCTTACTCAAAATGTTTTTAATACTGTAGAAACATGGTTTACCAAACGCTGCCTCCTTCTTAATGCCAAAAAAACAAAACTCCTTCTCTTCACACCCACTACTAGGTCCACCCCCCTAGACTTCTCAATCTCTTCAATTAATGGCACTGTCATTTTCCCTGACTCTACCACCAAACTTTTAGGAATAACCATTGACAAAAATCTCTCATTTGATCACCATGTAAACAACACCATTAAAATAGTCAACAGAAAAATAGGATCCTTATATAGAATAAAACCTTTCTTAACCTCAACAGTCAGAGCCAAGATCGCTCACTCCCATCTAATCTCAACTCTTCTGTATGCCTCACCTATATTTACCAACCTGAAGAAAACTAACCTCAACAAATTAGCAACTTCCTACAATAATATTGCCAGATTCGCTACTGGCAATCCCTTCAGAACTCATCACTGTTCTAATCTTAGGCAACTAGACTGGCTGGAATTCCAAAACCATCTGATAATCCCCCAACTCACTATTGCCCACAAAATATTTTACCAACCCAGTAATACCCCTATACTCTCAAAACTCTTAATCCCATATAATAATCTGAACTCCTTACGCTCTTCTAGCAAACTCCTTGCAAGCTTAACTAAGTCTAATAATACAGCTGATGACTCTCTGTTTACTAACACAGCAGGAAAAAACTGGAACCTGCTACCCAGTGAGCTAACACTAATTACATCCTTGCCACTCTTTAAACAAAAACTAAAAAAATACCTCCAAAGGCACTGGCTATTCCCTTGTAGTAACCCTGACTAACAACTGCCTTTTACCCCTGTTTTTTCCTCTTCTAACCATACTTCCAAACATTTAAATACTTAGTCTTGTAATTAAGACTGACACTATTTAAACTCTAATAAACTTATTGCTTAAATCCTTTAACCTGATGTGAACTATTGTACATAATAATTACTGTATTATATCTGTTTTAGCTTTCTTAAGCTATATTATGTTCACTGTACTTTTCTTAAGTGTTTTTGATCTCTGATATGTTATAACTACCTGTTTCATTTGGTTTATTAATCCTAATTAACATGTAACAATATTTTTACATATTTGTATATCTGTGCGGAGCTTTTCTCCCCGGGCCTCTACTGAAAATGGATATATATCCAGCTAGACTAGCCCGGTTAACAAATGTAAAATAAATAAATAAATAAATAAATAAATTGAGAACCATCCCAACAGCTGGAATTCATTGGAGCTATGCTCGACACAGTCACCGTCATTGTGTCTCTTCCGCTAGAAGGACACCAGAGGATCAGATCACAAGTGAGCCAGATCATTTGCTGCAAGAAAGTAACAGTAAGACTCATTCTACAGGCGCTAGGGTCAATGGCGGCCTCTATCATTCTAGTTCACCTGGCCAGATATCACATGCAAATTCTTCAATGGCTTCTGGCCTCCCAATGGTCTTTACTGAATCAGCCAATGCCCCATCTGATTATGATCACCAATCGAAGCAAAAAAGATCTGAGTTGGTAGCTCCACTCCAAACAAATTTTGTTGGGTTGTCCCATTACCCATCCTCAACCCCAAGCCATAGTGCCCACGGACATGTTCCAGATAGGGTAGGGGGGCATTATCTGGGAAAGACAGTCCAAGGCACTTGGTCCCAGCTGGAGGCCAATTTGTATATCAATGTTCTAGAGGTAAGGGCAGTGCTCTTAGCATTACAGGCATTTCTAGATACCCTCCCCTTGTGAACAATTGCAGTTCAAACAGACAATATCTTGGTAGTCTGGTACATCAACAAGCAAGAGGGAACCAGATCTTACCATCTTTGTTGAAAAGTGCTCAGAGTATGGCAACGGGCAGTTTCCTCTGACCACTTTCTAATAGCAACATGCATTCTGGACAGCTCCAATGTAATTGCAGACAAACTGAGCAGATCCATCCTCATGCCTCACAAGTGGTCTCTCAATCCAGTGGTGGACAAGATATTCCATCTTTGGGGCCAACCTTGCCGCTACCTCTTCTCTTTCCCTCTGAACAACAAGTACAGCAGTTACTTTGCCCCTATCCCCCCATGGGGGGAGTCATCCAGAGATGTTCTCCTTCATGATTGGCCCCCTGGTCTATTGTATGCCTTTCCTCCAATTCCCATAATATGGCAGTTTCTAAAGAAATTCAACAGGTCGAAGAACACAGTAATCCTCATTGCCCCATTCTGGCCTCGACAGGTCTGGTTTCCCTTCTATGGTCTCATCTACTTCAGAAACTCTGGATACTGGACCCAGCTCCAGACCTATTATTCCACCTGGAGGGACTGGTTCATCCAAATCTGCAGCATCTCAAGCTCACTGCATGGCTTCTCCAGTTCCCAGGATTGCCAGGCATCCCTCTCTCACCTCCCCGTCCAAAGCATCATTCTGGCCCACCACAAACCTTCAACTTGGAAACTGTACCATAACAAGTGACAAAAGTTTACTAAATGGTCGCTAGACTGTAATCTTGACCCATATTCAGCACCCAGTGATAAAGATTTAGACTGCTTGGCATTACTCTTTGAGGCAGGCGCATCAGCCTCTACTATTCAGGTGCATCTTGCTGTGATATGGGATTTGGTGCTTCAATCTCTTATTTCTCCCCCTTCAGCAAGTTGTGACTTAAATTATTTGTCCTGGAAAACCTTATTTTAAACAGCTATCACTTCTGCCAGAAGAATATCTGAAATACAAGCCTTATCCTGCAAGCCCCCTACTTAATCTTTCATAAGGACAGGGTCT